>NC_047669.1:39252344-39552344 GCF_011762505.2 Arvicanthis niloticus | reverse complement strand
GAGAACTGCAACTAATGGGCTTAATTGCTTCTGAGAATTTGGGACAATTTTTATTTCCCCCATCCCAAATGTTTTATGTTTCATTTGAGCAATAATAGATCTTTATAATGCCTTTAGACTTCAATTAGAAAGTTGAAGTATGTATTTAATGCTCACATAGCCCAACAACCTGAAAATTGAAAATATTTTTGAAGGGGAAATTCTAGCAATATTAGATGTTACTGTTAAAATTTTATATTGACTAATTTTCAATATAAAATGTGCTAGGATTATTCAATTTCCATTAGCAGCCAGAAAGTCAGAGAGACCACATACTTGGCAGCAATGAGGAACAGATTTTCAAATACCAGAGATAATTCTTTCACTGAAAAATTGCAAAGATGTTTGTTCTCAGTGTATATAATTTCTGCTAAAAAACGTTTCAATCAGAAAATTTGTGGAACACATACACTTTGCACATATAAAGTTGAAAGTAACTTTTTCCATGGCAAAACAAGTACTGAGGATCAAAATCAGGGTTTGGACTATGTTAGGCATATAATATACTACTGATTTGCAATCCTGTAGCAAGTTTTTTGCCTGCTTTGAGGGTTCTTTCTTCCACTCTTCTCACCATTTTTCTTCCACCCTTTCAAGCCCCTAACAATAGACAAGAAACAAAAAGGATTGAGAGAAAAGAAAAGAGATCCCTGAATAAAATTAGGCATTCTAAAGGGGACAATGTTATCATTAGACTACTTCCTGCTTATTAAGTGCATAGAGTTCCTTGGGGCACGTTTGATCCTATCTATCTGGATATCTAATTTCTTCTTTTTGTCTTTCTTTGAACATGGTTTCTAAAGAAATCCCAACCTACAGCAACCAACAATAATCACCAACCAATCAACAACACAGTCATCTCTTGTGGGGTCCTTGCATTTATGTACCTCCTGAAAAGTCCCCAGAATTCCAAACTTCACACAATTGCAGAAACTATATACAGGTGGCAAGATCATACCCATGCCAGAGTACCAGGCAAATTGTAGTCAGCTGCTGTGGATATTCTGAAGCAGCCCCTTATCCCACATCTCAGGTTAAAACAAAAAATATATCTTATAATATTTCTGTTTTTTTTAAGGAAACGATAATTTCCAAATTGTCAATACCCAATCCAATCCCTCTGTTCTTTCTTTAAGCTTAAATTAAATCTAATTTCTATAATACAATTAGGTGGTAGTTTCTTATGTAGTATTATCAAATGAATTTTGGAAACAAGAGTCTCTCAGGAAATTTCAAATAGTAATCTATTTCAAATAATATCCACCAGGCATATTGCCACTGAGTAAAACCAAAGTATATGGATGAGATGCAGGTGTATGAAATATACATATGTTCACTAGATATGCCTTCTAATCAGTATTACATGTCTTTTTTGCAGGACTTATGTTCAGAGAGTACATATAATTATAGATGCAGAGTAAAATGTGATTATTAACATATACATGCATATTTATAAGACTGTAAGATCAGTGTCTTGTGTTGAAAGTAGAATGCTTCTTTCACTCAAACTCTTCTGCTTTATGTAACTCAGTATCCTTCTCGTAAGTCAGTGAAGAAAAGAATACACCCAATGTATCTCTCATCAAAACTCTACTTATGTCTAGCTTACTGGTCAAGAACATGTTGTGGGAGCTACCTCTTCTGATATTAAACCAAAACTCTACTGTTGGTATCCAGACTGATTGGTACAGCTCAAAACTAGGACAGAAATAGCCCACTTATGAAGAACTAGCATGAGAAAAAGCCAAACAAATCTTTTTATGATGAAAGGCCATTATGGCTTCAGTTTATACTCAGTCTTTCCCGCTGATTCTTCTAACAAAGTCTACTTACTTTTAAGAAATTGTAAATCCCATGGGGACCACACCCAGAGGCTAACTGTAAGCCATTGATTCACTACTCTCTTTTGTACTTTATCCATTGTTTATATTAGCATTTTAATGCTATTGTATATATAACAATAAATGGGAGATAAATAAATGGATCAGATCATGTGGAAAGTTGGAGGGCAAATCATGAAAAGAGGTTTGGGTGTGAAGATGAAAGTAGGCAATATGGATCAGGGAAGAGAAGAACATGGATATGTTACTGTTTAAGTAAAACTTGTTCCTCACAGGCTAGTGTTAAGAGTACTTGGTTCTTATCTTGTAGCATAATTTTGAAGACTATGAGGCATTTAGGAGATGGGTTATAGTTGACAGAAATAGACCACTATGAGGAAAAGACAGGTTTCTGATTGTTGTACCTGTTCCCAGCTACAATATAATTTTGAATGTTTGTCTATCTTCATGCACAAAGTCACCATCTCACGGTCCTGCTGCCTATGTAGCTGCTCATGTCATCTCTGGACATAATTAAAGAAAAATTCGGACACTGAGCTAAATGAATTTTTCATCTATTAAGTTGTTTCTGACAGGTATTATGTCCCAATGATGAGAATTAATTGTCACAACAGGAATATAAGGGGAATAAATAGAAGAGCAACATTTGTGATTTTGTTCTATTTGCCTTATTTCAACTTTCATTTGAATATGCCATAGACTCACAAAATGAAAGGGACCATGTCCTGAAACCAATAGGCCAGATATGCCAGCAATTAGGCCCATCTGTGACTTAGGATTTAGAACTCTATCAGATATTCTCTCAGGTATGTAAAAATCCTCTGCCTAAGTCTGATTTGAACTAGTTTCCTTCGCAAAATGTTATTCCGTTTAAAGAAATATCCAGTCATGATGAAAAGAATCAAGATAGGCAATTTCAAGTTTTCACCATGTCCCAGTGTTCACCAGGATGGCTTGGTATACAAAGGATTTGACAGAACACTTGAGAGGACAGTGTAAGCTGTTTCCAGTCATACCTACTTGTCACTATTCTTATTGCTACATTTGAAACTGCATTTGAATATGGGTTTCTAAGATTTAGCTTTCGAATTTGTCTTAAGCCTCTCGGATCTTTAAAATTATAATTTATTCATACTATTTTAGGTGAATGACTGTTGCACATGTTCATGAAATTGCCTGCAGAGGTCAGAATAAGACATCAGATTTCTTGGAACTAGAGTAACAGAAAATTGTAAGCTGCCACATGGGTTCTGGGAACCAAACCTGGATTCTCTGTGGGAACAGCAAGTATGTGGGAACATCAGTGGGACTGTCTCTCCAGACCCCTGTTGGATCTCTTTTTTAAATGTACTTTTGTTATATGATACAACCTAAGCACTGCAGTTTAAAATTCAATATTCTATCCACATGGTAATCTTACCTCAACATATCTGCAGATATTTAAACTATTTCAGCATCAGTATTTTTCTATTCTTCCTGTTTATCTTTGATCTAAGCCCTCAGACTCACTTTCACATCTGAGGTTGGTTCATGTTCATGTCTTATCTGAGCACTTGTCTTTTCTTGCTCCAGTCAAATTCTCATAGCCCTGTCTGGGCACTATTCACATCTCACTTGCTCTTAGGTGCTATCTTATTATATTTATAGCAGTAATTTTTTATGTTCTCAGTTACAAACTAGGGACTACTTGAATACTGCTGTTAAATTTGGTTTATTTGTCTTCTTTTTCCTGAAGTGAAGAAATTTTGAGCTTCTAAAGTATTATTCCTATTATTTTATAGGGCCTGTCAAGGTATGATAGAAACCTTGGTTTCTTTATGACAAAAATTAAATCTGATAGTTATATAAGTACATATTAGGTATATTAAATACTAAAGATAGAAGAGGTTATAGACATATGCAAGTCACCATTAATAAGTTAGTATTTATTTATGCTATATATTTTTATTACTTATACTATACTATACTGTACTTATTTATAAGTAATTGATAAAAGTCAAATTTAAGATTCACTGTTGACAGTCTATAACGTGTTCAGCATTTAAATTAAAAAAATGATATGAATTGCATTTGTAGCAGGATTGAAGTACTTTGTATAAAATTAATGCTAAAATAGTTTTCTTAAGGAGTTAAAATAAAACTTGACCAATAATTAACAAATATCACTATGTTAACAAAATATAAACTGTATTCCTGGTAAAATAAATGACAACAATAACAGATGATTTGATGCTACACATCTGTAAATCAAGGAGGACTCATTTTCCTTTTCTAAGCTCTTGAAGTTTCCACTAAGTCATTAAAGTAGTTGGATTGCTAAACAAAATTAAAAAATTAAGGAACTCTTACACACAAAGAACTTTTACAAATACAGAGGAGTGAAGAATCTTCTTCATATCTTGACTTCTGCTGTTTTATAGTCAGTGGAAGAGAAAGGGAATCAACAGTAATAGCAGCAATAAAAGGGTAAGAAAAGTACAGCCAATTTTTCCATTCCTAATAGAAACTTTAAAAAAGGTTATTTCTCCACCCTTAATCACAATTAGAATCTGAAACATAAACCAATAATGATCTTGACTCTCAGTGAATTTTTGGCGTGTGACAATTACAGAATCTGCTTCCTCAAGTAGTCATTGTTGTCAGCATTAGCCTGGACTTTATAAATACTTATTAATATTACATGCAGAAGAGAAGCTGCACTTAGATGCATGATTAATTGTTCTACTGTTAGTCATTTATTGTATCTTTTTTGCATGGAAAAGGCAATTAGAAACACATTTCCGACTATCCCAGACAGACCTTAGATGCTTCATAGCGGAAAATTAAAATTTTAAACATTGCATACTTTGTAACAAATGTATTTTCAGTGACCACATTATTAGACTAGCTGGAGGGTGCTCACAGGCTCATGAGACCACAAACTGGCTTACCTTCCCTTATTTCAATAATCCATTTTTATAAAGCTTTGAAATTATTTGTTTTGATAGTAGATTTTGTGTGTGTGTGTGTGTGTGTGTGTGTGTGTGTGTGTGTGTGTAAGAGAGGGAAACAGAGACATGTTTCCTACAGAGTACTTAGTACAAATGCACTAAAAATGTTAACTACACAACTGAGCCATAATAAGCTTATATGCATTCAGGTCAGGAATGTAAAAGAATAGTCTGGAAATGAATTTTTACTATTAAGTTTCCAAAGTCTTTTCATAACCTTTGGCTAAAATAGATTTTTTTAATATGAAAAAAAAATCTTTCAGTAAATCTTTTACCATAAAGTTTTATTACATGTACTACAAACAAGATATTATGAATGAAGTAAGTTATTGTAGGCTAATTAATACCATGTCAGGTTTCTCTCTGAAAGGCGTGTATGATTCATATTATTATAGTTATTTACTTTAAGAATTTATTATATTAAAAATAGTGGTTTAAAGTGTGCAAGTGAAATGCAGCTAACTTTTTGCTATTAAGAAGCAACAACAGATCCTTCTGACCTATCAGCTACTGATAGATCCTGGGAGAAAGTCACTCTCTGCAGTTGTGCATCCACGATTGAACCATCAAATTTTATTGGACAGTTCTGAGTCTATGGTCACACAGAAGGCCCTGGACAATTAAAACAAAGAGGCCTGGTGGTGGAAAGGGGACTCGTAGTGAGGAATGGAGGAGACAGGAGTAAGAAGGAGATGAGAGAGTGTTGAGTACAAGAGCAAGTGGAATGTTTCATATACATGGACAAAAATATACATAAACACATTTAATTAATAGAAAGAAGAATTCATTAAACTCTTTCTTAGACATTCATTTTCCTTCCTTTCTTCTTTGTAAGTACCAGCAATTTTTTCCTTGCTTCTTTGCTTCTTTGCTTCTTTGCTTCTTTGTTTCTTTGTTTCTTTTTTTTTACAGCAAAATAATTCAGCCTACATAGAACAAAATATTTGGTTGAACCATTACTACATATAACACATTTACTATAACTGAATTTTAAAAATAAAATGAACTATTGCTTAAGAACTATCTTTTAGTACACCTTTCACCTCTCATAGTATTTTTTGAGACTGTTTATATTAATTTATAAATCTTGATGCCATGTAAGAAATGCTAAATTGGTATAATTTCCTCCTGGCCTGATTGTAATTCCCAGACAGGCTAAAACTGAGATATAAACATACTTCATCACCTTTAATTCTCAGTCTCTAATCCTTAACCCTGAGAACTAAGTTTAGATCAGGGAGAAGTTTAAGTTGTAGATAAATGTCCCCAAATTACTGTTGATAAAATTGAGAACTGGATGTTATTACTTGTAGTGATAAAATCTACTTTTTCTTGGGATTTTAAATCTCACCATTTTACAATCTATGCCTGTGATAATAAGAGTAATTTTGGAGAAAGAAAAGTGATAGTCATAAGTAAGAACATAAAGAGAAAATATTCTTACATACAACACAATCATGTCACTATCAAAAGCACATTTGATGTTGCTTCTCTGTTGTAGGAAGCCGTGGTCAGTGGTTATACGTTTGCCATTCCAAGATGGCACTGGCCTCGTGTCTTCCCAGCAGTAAACAAGTAACTGCGCAGCTGCAAAGGCAGAAAACCCGCCAAAGTCACTGGCCAATCCCGAGGCGTAATATTGGGTGGTGAGCGAACAGCCAATCAGAAGTGAATATGTCACCCTAGGGTGTATTTAAGCTAGGCCTCTTCCTGTTTTCAGCCCTTCCGCTTCCTTCCGCGTCCTTCCGTGTTTTCCACATTTGCTGATACAAAGTAAAGCCTCGTTTTGCAGTAACTACCCAAATACTGTCTCTCGTGTCCTTTTTCGCGGGCGAAGGGGACTCGAGAGGTGCACGGAACACTCTGTGATAAGTCTCCACTTAGTTGTAGCTGCTGTAGCACACTTGTTCAGAATTATAATGCCACCAAAGTCCTAAATTAAATTTTTTTCTATTTAAAAAATGTGTAGCTTATTTTTAACATATAATGAAAGGTTAAGAAATCTTTATGTCCAATAAGAAATGCTGTAAATCAAATAAAATTCTAGAGTGCTTATAGTATGTTTTCCTAATGAGTAAATTTCTCAAGACATTGGAAAATGTGAGCCCTGCAAATAATGGGGTGAACAAATCTTGTTAGATTTGGCTGTGAATTTTATGAGTTATCTATACATATAATCTTTTACTGTGTCCAGAGAGCATAGAAAAATCTAAGAACACACATTACACCTTCATGATTTTTAAGTACAGAATACATAATCAATATAACTGCTTCTATAGGACAAAGCAAAATAAAGCACAACTAAACAAAGCACCGTTAACTTGAGGGTTACAGTAAGGTTGTTCCTAGAAAAGAGTTAAGATTGGCTCCATTTAGTCAAATACAACCCAACCCCTTCCAACCAAACCTAACAAAACATTTCACATGAGATAAAGGTTTGAGAAAGCCTGAGATGGCTGAGGTATCATCTATGCAAGTTTTTAAAAAATTATCTTTAATCTTTTTTTTTAACAGTCCAGTTGTTATCCGCTCCCCATCTGCCCTTCCACAATTTTGCATCCTATTTCTCCTCTGCCCTGTCTCCAAGAGGATGTTCCCATCCCCCAACCCGATCCCGATCCTGCCAGAATTCCCAACTCAATGGGGTCTCAAGTCTCTCCAGGGTTAGGTGCATTTTCTCTCACTGAGGCCAGACTATGCAGTCCTCTGCTGTTTATGTGCTAGGGCCTCATACCAGCAAGTGAATGCTGGCTGGTTAGTGGCTAGGTATCTGAGAGATATCAGGGGTCCAGATTAGTTGAGCCTGCTGGTTTTCCTATGGGGTCGCCCTCCTCCTCAACTTCTTCCAGCCACAGGGGTCCCAGACTTCAGTCCATTGGTTGGATGTAAGTATCTACTGTCTCAGTCAGCTGCTTTTGGACCTCTCAGAGGGCAGCCATGCTAGGCTTGGGATTTGGCAGAATTTAAGTAATTCTGATACAGTTTTATATATACTCTTTCTAATTTTTACTCTGTGTTCTTGTAAAATGCCATTATCAACCCTGAGGATAAAAAAAAAATTTAAATGTCAATCAACTCTGAAACCCCTGGATGATCTTGTATATCCTACAGTGAAAATTATTCAGCTAAGTTGGATTCTTTATGGAAAAGCCAAACAAAATATCTGTTGCATTTGTATGTAAATCTGTTCTCCTCTTTAATAAATGACAAAATTATATGTATATAAATTGTGTAAAAACCATTAATTATTCATTATAACTTTATTGATAATATATTTGATTAGCTGATTATTTTTATTTATTTTTGTACCAGGCTTGCATAAAAATTTCTTGGGTGAAAATGATTCTGAGATGAAGAAATTTAACAAACCCTGTGATAGATATGCTTTTGCATAATCTCATTCCTTGATTCTGAGAAACATGTAACTTTCATACCACAAATATCTCATATAATGTCCTTTGAAAGCCTCTGCAGGTGGATAATATTTCTCATTGGGTTTAGTTTGTCTACTCTAAAAATGACTGAGCAAAACCAAATCAACTCAGAAAAATTGCTCTGGAGAGACTGGAAGCTGTTGATGATAAAATAATTCTTAGATTGAATGGCCCAGTGCTCTAGTTTCTTTTCCAATTGGAACAGAAGTCATTTTGTGAAAAATGCAAGTAAAGCTTTCAACAGAATGAGCCAAGACAGGGGTGGACAGTTTATAATTATACACATTTGGGAGCTGGGTTTAGATTTTGAACATACTATGTTTTAATATAGTTTTCTAGAAAACAAAGGCATATGATTAGTAACTGTATATTGTAAACATGTATGAAAAATCAATTGTCAAGTGGTATCATGACTCTAAATTTAAATTAACAATTAGATTACAAGAAAAATCATCATAATCAGTTGTTTCTATAGTGAAAATAAACAATGGTACTGTCAGTAGTGAATGACTTACTCTGCTTGAAGCAGCCATAGTATTGGCTTAGAGAATTAGATTGCAAAATACTTATATTGCCATGGGAACAATACATGTGGTTAATAGCCTTTTTCCCACTTTGATGAGCAATTAGTACATAATATTTTGAAGTAAACTGTGTACCCCAGGCTGACCTCGAGCACGTGATTCTCCTCCCTATGCCTCCTTCAGCTAATCCTACCAGCATGAGCTACCACAACCAGCAAATCCCACTTCCTGAGATATGTGAAGAATATCTCAGGAAGAAACATATTTAAAAGAATAATTAGAAACAGTATTGGTATCTATTTTGTAGTTCAGTTATACAGTACTTAATTAACACTCAGGAGTATTTGATAAAATAAAGTGAAAAAAGTTAACAAATTTTAATTTTATAAATTAAAAAATAAAATCGATATTTTCTCATGAGACTTAAACTTGTGTCCTAAGTCATTTCATTTTTTTCCCCTGAAAACACAAACCTTTCCAGTCTTCAGGTGAACCAGGCATGAAGTTCACAAGCAAAAAGCCAGATTGGTCTGTATAGATGACCTCTGTGAGTAACAGCAACAAAATTACAAACAACAACAACCACAAAACTCAAAACCCCAAAACACCCAAAACATTAAAACAAACAAAATTCTTTTAATGTGCCACTTTATCCACAGGAATGTGGAGACAAGTAGTAAGCGTATTGTCTTTGGATCAGAGATATTTTTAAAATCTTGCAACCTTCTCAATGATAAAGATCATCAAGGCAAACAATTCAAAGTAAAGAAGCCACCACCACACAACAAAAAAATATCCATGAAAAGTCAAAACCAATCAGACACAGAAACCCACAATAGTAGTCATCAGATTAGTGATTTAAATGTTTAATATATGTAAAAATATTATACATACTACAAAGATTTACATATAAGGAAATTAATAAACTAAAGTTGTGAGGATGAACACAATGTTAAAATTATCTAAATTTAAGTTTTTAAAATTTAAATATAAGCACTAATAAAAATATTAAAATGAGATATGTTTATAATATTAAGTATTCTAATGTTTAAAATTAAAATTTCCAATTAAATAAAAATACAGCAACAGAATGAAATGTTTCTCCAGATGATTATTTAAAAAGATACACAGTTAAAATCAAAGTTTAGAATAAATCTGTCAGATTCCTTCTCATGAGATTTTAACAAACTGAGATCTGAGGATCTGGAAATTGTCACATGTAAGAAGATATATTAGATTCCATAGTTAATATAAGAGATGGAGTTTCTGATATTTAGCACCACTCTGCACCATGGCATGTTACTTTTAGTGTGACTTCGTTTCTTTAGTTCAGTTAAATATTTTACATTAAAACAAGCCTTAAAATCCACATAAAATCTGAGCTAGAGCTTTCATTCTGAGGAGTCTTCTGAGTTCAGAGGATCATTAATGTGAAGCAGCTTAAAGAAGATTGATGACCACAATGGGGTGCAAGTCATTCTGTCGTACTTGAAAGAAAACTTTTCAAAACTACTGAGAACATGGCCTGCGGGTAATCTTATTAGGTGATATTGTACACCAAGCATCACCTCAGCAGAAGACATGGTTCCAGAGCTGGTCTAAATTACAAAACATTCTGTAAGTATTTGACTATAGAGGATAAAGTACAGATGAGCTCCTCAGGACTTCTTGAAAATCATTCTGCATCCACCACCAAGTCTTCCATCATAGATCAACTTATTCCTATCATACAATGTTGATTTTATGTTCTTCCCAAAGAAAGTCCTCCAAAGGCCACTCCTTAAAAAATAGTGTTAACACATGTATGTGTCTCGAAATGTGGACGTCAATAAAATATTTCCAAATCCCAAATAAGATATTTTGCAATTTTCCTTTTTTATTGAATAACATTTTTATTAAAGCCAAACATATTGGTAGCTTAAAATTATATATATATATATATAGTACGTTGTATGAACAACATATATATCAAATCTATTTATGGTCTCTTCTAATTTGTATATTTACTGTGATGAACATAGTTTACATTAATTCTTGTAGTCATATTCAAATACTTATTTAGAATATATGACTACAATGAGAATTATCAATTATCCACATAATGTACTTTGATTTCTCTTCATAATATTTTTAACAAAAAGGTGTGATTAGCATAGATTTTCACCTAATTGTAATCTTGAAACAGAGAGGGATTGCAAGACACAATGTAAGCTGACATTTTGCAATTTTGTTGCAGTATGAGTTACTATGAAATCAATGGGCCAATGAACCAAACAAGTCACAGGAATAAATGTAGGCTTCAGGGTAAGAAAATTCATTTCACCTCTAGAAAAAAGCAACAATGTATATACAATAAAGAGAAGTTCACACAGGAAAAAAGGAGGCAATTAAACAGTATATGAAAGCATAAATGTGATAAATTTGGCATGACAATATCAATGTTTTACCAAATGTACTTTTACCTAATTTGATGGTGACCTGGAAATATGAGACTCTGGTTCTATAGTGTTCTACGTTTTGCTTAATTTTACAGATTCATTATGGATTGGCTGTATTATCATTTGAATATAGACTTAGTATTTGTGATGGTTTATTTTGAACATTGCATCATTTATGTTATATATATTTTCTGTTTATGATGCGCTTTTCTGAACTATCACATTCTTAGAATGTAATTTTATATTGGCTTATAGCATTTCCATACTCTGTAAATGACTTTGCCAGTTATTTATGTTGAAAATACTTATTTCAAATATATGACATGTTTTTTTTAGCTTGGTTTTGACTAGAAGGTGTTCACTGATGCAGATAATATTCATAGTATTTATGTAAACTTCTGTGTCAATATATTTCATTTTAGAGATTTTGTTGTACTATTTTTTTAAATCCTTTCTGACTTAAGTTGGATATGTTCTTTTAGTGGTTTCTAAGTTAACCTTACATTAAAATTCTTAATCCACTTGGAGCTCTCTTTTAATCTTTCCTCATTTGTTGCTGTTGTATACTGGAAACTAATAATAAAGTTTTATTGTCTTATTATTTTATAATACTCTTTAATTTGCACAAACTAATATACTTTGTAATAACTTCTAAGATATTTTGCTACTTGATGTGTTATCAGTATTTAAAATGTGACCAAATTGTTAATGTTTTCCTCTTTCTGATATTTATGTCTTTAATTTCTTCATAGTTTTATCTAGATGATACAGTATCAGATAAAGATAAGAATACATTTGTAATCTTAAATAATGTTTTACAAACATTATATTGGAGGATATCTTGTTCTAATATCAAAGAGTTAATTAGGTTTTGTACAAATAACTGTATATAAGAAATATGGCTCCATTTAAAGTACAACTCCTAGTTCTCACATGAATCTTGTTATTCATTGATTAAATACATGCTCCTTAGTGCTGAAGAGTCAATGAGAACAAATCAATAAGAAAAGATTCTGCATATATATATATATATAGTTACAAGGCAAGTGATTCTAGCCTTCACAAAATGTCTCTGGATTAGATACAAAAGAAGACAAGTCAATAAAGCTTATTAATACAAAAATATTTGTAATCTACATTAAATATTTCTCAATGTTAAATATATCATCCACATTTCTGCAAGATCTTAGAGGACTTATTGCAAACAGTTTTCTGCATGGCTTTTACATTCTATGTGGGAGTGCATCGCTTTGTGAAGCTATTCTCTCCTTTGGGAGCATCACTGGTCCTTTAGAGACATTGTAGCATGTAATAATTGGCTCAGTTTTTTAGTTAATAATGAGATTTCCCTTGTTAAATATGATTAGATGTTACAGATCCCAGAGAAATATGCTCATTCATATAAATCTGTGATATTATTTACTAGTTTTTTTTCTTCCTTGTGCTTAAAAATGGGGGAAAAAAAGCAAAGCTCAAAATGAACATTGGTAAATGATATGTCTTTTAACTTTAAATCTTTCTATATTCAACAACTAAAACTATTATTTTACTTTTATCTCAGTTTCAGTTCATTCCTGAAAATTGAGATTTCTTAGGGTATATATAGTAGAGATAATAAATTATTTAACAGATATATTAGGCTACCTAAATGTGATACATCATATCCCATGATAATACCTAAAAAGTAACAGATGATATAGCCAAAGAAAATGCCTGAGAATTTTTGTACTGATGTGCAGTGTTCTAGGGCCATCTGGGTAGAGGGCAGTACAGCTATGCAAATGCCTTCTATGGGGCATGTTCTTATTGAATTGTCGACTTGAGAACACCCTCTTCACTGTTCATGTTGCCTCCCTTCATCAGGTAGTCTTAGGTTGGATAAAAACCAAGCATAGAAAGCAAGCCAGCAGGGAGCACTATTCCATTGTTCCTGTCTGAACAGGAACAATATTCTAGTCCCAGCTTGTGTTCTAGTTCCAACTGCCCTCAATTAGGGACTAGGATTGGGACATGAAAGCCAAATGAACCCTTTCTCCCCAAGTGACTTTGGTTATAGCATGTATCAAGCAGAAGAAAGCTAACTACAGCAGGAAGGTAAGGAGAAATAAAACTGAAAAACCTTATGATTTGTCTTCAAGTAATAAGAAAAGTTAAGGATTGTCCAAAGACCATTAACTCTAGTGGAAATCAGGCTGCATTTTAATTAGGTATTCTTCAGCCACACTACAGTGTAGAATAATTTATATACTAATCCTGTATTTTATTGGTGAGTGGTAGAATTTAAATATTTACTGTAACAGAATTAATGTAAGTTTAAATATGTAAAATTGACAGTTATTTAGGAAAACTTTTGGGTCTGGAATATTTCTATGAGATGTATTTCATGGATGGAATATACACAACAACAGAACGGGTCAGCTGTTATCCCACTGATGAGACAGACTAAATTCTATAATGGAACATATGAGATCAAGTTTTAATGTTCTACACAGCTAGTGCAGCCCAAACGTTAGCTACATTTTGGCTTTTTATCATAAATAAATTATTTAATTTAAGTTTCCTGAAGCACATCCCACTACCAGCTAGTATATCAATAAGCTCTGGTTCATCACTTTATTTGTATTGCTTTTTGATTATATAGACTATTGTCCTAAAGAAAATAATGGATATTTTAATATAAAGTATATGTTTCATATATACATTATATATATGCATATATATGTACATATATATTTAAGTCTGATCAATGCAAAATTTTATTAAAATAATCTGATCACTTTTTAAACATTTTAATTTTGAAAATAGTTTAAGTTCATGGAAAATTGTAAAGATATTTAAATGCATGTTTTTGTAGAGGAAATGTAGACTTTTATGATAGAGACAAAAAATGAAAATTAGATTTTAATTATTCTGTCAAAGATATATCAAGGCTGTGGATAAAAATGGTGCTGTAGATTTTCTTCCTCACTGAGTTATATTAGCCAAGAAAAATGAGGTTGCATAGCTATCATAGAGTTCAGAATACAAGAAGGATTTAAGCAGTGCTAAGACCAAAAGTTCTTTGTGGGGGAACAAGCGGACAAGAGAAGATCTGAAAGTAGATTCTAGAATCTATGAATCCACTATGCATGGTGGGGTTTTTGTAACTCCTAGCTGGCTCTAAGTGACTACTGTATGTATGTAAGACAGTTGAAAGTTAAGGACCAATTAAAAGAGAGTCCTGAAAATTGAGAAGGAGTTTCTTTTTGAATCCATGTCTCTTCTTCCCATTTACCAGAAGCTGGTGTGGATGTCAAGAAAAGAAAATGTTGTAAATGCTCAATAGTTCTGGATTTTCATGTTATGTTTCTGGAAACCAGATCCTGTGCCAAATGTAGTTGAGATAATTAGTTTCTAGCTAGATAGATTTGAATAATAAAAAAGTGGTATTGTACAGTATAGCATATGCTTCAGTTCCATTCACCATTATAACTTTTTTCATGAAAAACACATTATCTTACAGCTGAAAATATTTCCAAAAGAGACACAATGACTTGACCTTGGCCATGTGTATGGATGCAGGCAGAATATGGCTGAAATACTGGGTATCTCATTTAGTTTCCCTGGCCTGTGACTCAGAGAGAAAAACGAATAAGACATATTGGTTCAATAAATGTTGCTGTGCAAAGCAGAGCTATTCTCAGTAACAAGAACTGTGCCTTCCTATGGGTACTAAAGCGCTTACTGATAACACCAAAAGGAAAGAGGAAGGGAAGAGGGAGAAGGGGTAGGGGAATGGGGAGGGAGAAGAGAAGAGGAAGAGAGAAGTTTCTTTAGAGAAAAACAGGAATAGGTAAAGTCAAGAGAGTCAAAGAGGTAAAAGATGAAAGTAAACCCTGTCTTGATTCTAAATATAGAACCAGTGGGAGAATTTCCAGGACTCCAGCAAAAAGCTACAAGTCACTGTCATCATAGTGCTAAAGTATAGTACATAATAATAATACAATAGATATAAATATTACTGAAGATAGTCATAATTTTAATGTAATATTTGTAATCAAATCACACTGCTTAAATTAGGTATATGCAGTTGAAGCAGAAGTATTAACTCTTAATCATTACAGTGAGGTCATATTTCACTGGGATCCCAAATGAGAATTAACATATGTAATAGCACCATTTGATTAATGTTTGAACAGCATTGAATCATGTAAGCATGGCTATACTATTAAAAAAATTGTTCTGTATTTGCTCTACTTGCTTGAAGTACACAATATTCTTTTATTTAAAACTGGCCACACTGAATATTCTTCAAAATAATTTTAATTGCATAGTGAATTGCATATGTAATTTTATAAAATTTTATAAATAATGAGATTATAAATCTAGAGTGTTTGATCACATAAAAACTGCTTCATTAATTTCTAAGAGGAGAAAATATTGGTTCCACTCTTTTAAATCCACTATTCTACTATTTGAAAGCTATTTTTTTTTTTTTTTTTTTTTTTTTTTTTGGTTTGGGCTATGTACAAAGAAATGGAAATGGAAAACTGATGTAACATTTTTTTTAATTTTGTGTTACATGATGAAATATGATGAAAATATCTATGAGAACATTATAATCTGTTTGTCAGTATTTTGGTTGAATTCTTCATATACATATTTAAAATTACTTTCTTTATATGAATTGACTTAACAATCAAGGTCAAATTTTAACCTCACTAGTTATAATAAGCCTTGTAGTAGTATTTTATAGACTTCAAAGATAAGAAAATATATAGTATATTAATTTTCTAATGGTCTAAAAATAGACCACTTCATCATAGGTTAATGAGCTGTTCACACACCTGTGGTAAGTCTTCCTACCACATTAACAGCAAAGCATTTTTATTTAGAGAAGATCAATAGCTATGGACATTTTTCTTTTATGCCATCCAGTTTACAGCTCACTTTTAATATCATTTAAAAGTACATAAGCAAATTCTACATGACAGTTTTATTACCATTGTAATATCTCAAGTTAAATTTTTGGTAATAAATAATAGGGTCTTGTGCAAATTTAGAAGAACAAAAACAACAACCAAAAGAAAATTAAGTATGGTTTAGATTTACATGATAGTTCAACTGTAGCAGGCAAATGGCATTTTTGTGAAAGATACCTGTTCATGTAATGAATTTTACAGAGTTTGACCTTCAAAGCACCTCTATGGTTCCTTTTAAAATTTGTTTCTACTCTTTTTGTAAGATGTCATTGATAGATTTCTCAAGAAGTCACCATTGGTATATCAGTGTTTTAATCAATACAGTGAACTGATTGACATCATTTGAAAAATCTCAAATAAACTTCATAAATGAAGGAACCAAAGAATTGTAGTGCTTTTCAAACTGAGCTTTCTCCTTAATTCATATGCTTAAAATCTCTTAGACAGACAGGGTACGAAGGAAGGCTAAGCTCATATTAGACCTACTTCACTTCCACTTTAAGAACGCCTTTTTTTTTTCCTTTTAAAACGTGGAAAGTGGTTTTATTTTTGTATTCAGGTAAGTGGATGGAAATATGTAATTCTCCCCATGCTGTGGTGACTTAGAGATCATGATGATCCCTCGACCTCTAACAGGACAGGGATGCATTGGCAGTCTAACAGATGCATAATGAAGGAAGTTGAGATAGGGAACGGGGAATTTGAGTGGGAAAAGCCCCGTGGAATGGACAGGGCCTCCTAGATGTCACCTATTTCAACCCATAGATATGCCCATTAATGGATCAGTGAGATTCAGTGTAATCCTTTAGGATGATTACTTCTAAAAAATAGCTTTGGTGACTTGGTGTCTGAAAAGCCTGATAAAGATGCCAGTGAAAGAAATACTCAAGATATTAAAGTGCTGGCCAATCATTTAATTATGGTTGGATTTCTATCTTCTTTTATTGAAAATAGATTTTTTCCATATATGTTATTTATGGTTTCCTCTCCCTCTGTGCCTCCCAGATCCCCACTCCCTGACCTCCAATTCACATCTACCCCCTTCCTGTCTTTCATTAGAAAATAAAATAGCTTCTAAAAGAAAATCGTAATATAAAATAAGGTAAAATAGAAACAAACACATTGGAACAGGAGAGAGCAAACTGAAGGACAAGATCTTGTATAATAGTACAATCAACAAATATAGATACAAAAAATCCCTTGCTTACACAAACACTAAACTGGAAGCCATAGTATGTATGCAAAAGATTGTAGGGTTAAAAAAGAGAAAAAAATTAAAAGGTAAAATAAAAAATAGGAAAAAAGACCCTGACATAACATTAGGAAGTAAACAATCTCTAAAGATGCTGTTGAGTTCAATTTTGATTGGCCATTTACTGCTGCACATCTGGTCTACCCTTAAGAGTAGTTTATTTCCCCACTGAGACTTTCTTAGAGAAACGTATTTTTCATTTGCAAGTGAAACTCTTTTAGAAAAAAAACTAAATTGATATTTCTACATGATTATCTTTTGGAGATAGCTTCTAGGTTAGGGATGGGGCTTGTGCCTACTTCTCCTTCCAGCTCTAGAGCTCCATGTGGTACAACATTTTTAAGTGATTGTGTTCACAAAATAACTGTACTTTCTCTGGCTTCATTCTTTACCTGTGAAGAAGAGAGAGCATATTCTTTGTTCCATAGAATTTCATGAGAACAATTATAATAAAATCCTGCAGTGTGAATTACAACTACAACTTGTTTGCTATTAGTAAATTGTTCTTTTTCATGATAAATGGACTCATTTAGGGTGGTTTAATGTGGCACTATCTAGAGTAAAAGTGAAAAACTGATGGTCACAAAGACAAGCTTTACCATGGAAACAGTACCCAGGATTTGCAGCACAGAGCACTCTTGTAACCTTGGGAATGATCACCTATGGCCCCTAAATGCCCTTAGGAAACCAAAGCAGTGAGGACCTACTTAGAATATTTTTACCTCATGTTCTTTTAACTTCAGAGATTGATTAAAAAGATAATGTTTTAGTCTGAGCTTTTAAAATTTAACTGTAAAGTGTGTGTGTGTGTGTGTGTGTGTGTGTGTGTGTTTGTGTGTGTGTGTGTGTGCTTGTGTGTGTGTATAGTTCAAGTGTTGCAATTACCAGGGTTGTCCGAGCTGTTCAGCATTGTAGATAATTCTGTTGTTGTTCTCTTTTGTCTCTTGCTTTTGTGTTATAAGTGAAAATGTATCAATGAAAACTCATGAAACCTTTGACCCAATCAATGAAATGATAGATAAATCATTATTTCCATTTTTTTGGGAAAAGATGCCAAGAAAACAAACAAACAAACAAACAAAAAAAACAATAGGTTTTTTACATAGGTTATAGCTATGTAAAATAATTTTTAAAAACAAATCCCAATACCATGAAAATTTTCATCAAAGAAGACTAAGGATTTGTAAAACACTTTCATTTTACAGTTCATGTTGACCATTATACATTTTAGTAATCCAATCAACAGAGCTTTTAATTTCTTGCTGTGTTTGGAAAAGGCTTTGGCCAAGGATTGGAAGTCCAGCAGAGTGACGTCCACGTGTTCTTGGCATCTAGCAAAGAATGGCTTAATCACTAACTACTCACAGCATGTTCAGCCAAGTCATTACACAGTACCATGTAAAAAGCTTATGATTTACTTAATGCACCTCTTATTTCATATGTTTTATCCTTTTAAAAATGGTATTATGCCATAAATATTTGAAATTATGTGACCTCAAAATATTTGGGTTTCTGCATGCTATCAATAGGGGCTACTTCAAAGAATTGTGAATCATATTTAAAATTTTAGTGCAATATGAAAATCTTTTGTTGCATAATAAAATTGATAATTGAGTATTTACATTTGAAATTAAATCAAGTTATAAGATAGGAATAGATAAGATGACTATACCACTAATAAGGAGAATTGATGTAGATGAAATATACATTTTGCACATTATAACCACAATGGCTGGTATGTAATGGTATCCCTTTTGGCTGTGATGACAGGTATTTCATGTAAGTCATAGGAGAGACTAACGATGCTCTCATAAAGAATCACTCAGAAGATGGTCATCATATTAACCTTTCATTGCCCTATTTCCTTGCCTCTGGTAAAAATTTTATGTTATTTTTTATTATGGTGAGATTTTCCTGATTCAGTTATGATACTCATTAAAATTTCATCTCCTTAAATAAAACTAAAATGTAACTATCTGTCTGTCTGTTTATCTGTCTATCTATCTATCTATCTATCTATCTATCTATCATATATCTATCTGAATGATACTCATTGCACGGAAACTTTCAATTATAATTTTTCCTTCAGATAATTAAATGTTAATTACATCAATTTGGGGAACATATGCTAGTTTCATCTATTTCTATTAAAATTGTCCCTATGAGAATTATGGGGATGTTTTTAATCTGGAGGTAATTTTATCTTCATGATGGACTAATGAAGTAATTATACATAGAAGAAAATGGACCACTAGAATTTTAGCAAAATAATTTTCCCTCCGTTTGCAATTTGTTTTAAATAGTTTAAAGTAGATGCTGTCATGTGTATTTTAAATGTATTTAGTTTATTTTGACTTATACAGAACATTTAGAGCAAAAGTAGAAAAGGAACAGAATCTTAAATGTTACATGAGAGCATTTGGGAACTTTTGTTTTGTGTTCTAAGTTGAAGAGACATCTTTTGTCCTTAAATATATCTATTGTTTGAGCTCACAATTTTCTTTCTGTAGATAGTCTATAAACAGATTCTGTAATAGGTAAAATAGTGTGGGTAGGAAGCTACTTGTTTCCACATTTTTACATAGCAATAGTCATGAGGAGTGTATTTTCTGTCTCATCTCCTTTCATTCTCATGTAGTCCATTACTAATTGCAATATTTCCTTTTGTCCTGCCTCTTGTTTTTTTTTCCCCCGAGGAACACTACTTATTTACACGTTATACAATCTATGTTAACATAATTTCAAATTTTTAAAAAATATACCCTTAATGCAATAAGCCTCTTTAGTATTTCATAAGAACGTTGGTCATATATCAGTCACTAATAATCTTTCATCATGCTTTCCTATGAAAAGCAAAATTTTATTTTATTCATTTTGAGTTTTCAGTGTTTGGTAATGTTTGGTATGTAATCAGGTAGCAATAAATTTGTTTGGAAAATGTGAGACAGAGGAACAAAGTAAAACTCACCTGGTAATTTTGGTGGCATAACTATAATTGTTCTATTTTATTTTGTTAGTTAGTTTTGTTTGCCTGCAAGTATATCTAACCACCACTTGCATTCCTAGTGGCCCCAGTGGCTAGAAGAGGATGTTGGATCTACTGGAACTGTAGTTGCAGATAATTAGGAGTACCATATGGGTTCTAGGAATCAAGCATGGGTCTTTTAGCAGAAGAGCCAGAAAATCTGAACTTCTAAGCCAGATTTTCACCATTTCTCTCTCTCTCTCCCTTCCTTCCTTCCTTCCTTCCTTCCTTCCTTCTTCTCTATCTTTCTTTCTCTTCTTCCTTGTTTCTTTCTTTGTTCTTTCTTTTTGTTTAAATTAACACAACCTATTTTATTATTATTATTCTTTAATCTTTTTTTTTTTTTTTTTTTACAGTCCCCATCCTGGTCCACCCGCTGAATGTTCCTCATCCCATACCTCCTTCCTCATCTCCAAGAAGATGTCCCCACCTCCCTAACACCACCCCAAAAGCAACAGAATATAAAATCAGCTGGCCTTGGACATGGAAAAGTAGAGAGGTTAAGCAACTTGTTTAAAACTACACAGCCATAAAACTGGTGGATGGCATTTGAAGTCAGGCATAATTTTTGGGTTGTTAGAGTCCTAAGGATAGAACCCAAGACTCGGTGTTATGGTGCCAAGCATTTGCCAGTGAAATTATTCTCAACCCCAGACTATACTCCTTTTTCTTGAGAAATGGTTTATGTCTATAGACATAGCTTCTTGAACTTACTTTATAGAGCAAACTGACACGAACTTTCAGAGATCAACCAGGCTCTGTTTCCTGAGCTCTGAGATTGAAGGTATGTTCCATTATTACTGGCTTCTTGTCACTCTTTTTATTACATTTATTTAAAAATCACTTGTAACATACATAGCAAAGTATATGTAATATGAAAGTAGAGGTTATTAAAGAGAACATAGATCAACATTGCAGTCAGACAAGCATGTTTAAGATTTTTAACATATTTCAGCTTTACTATCTTAGTTAATTGAGATAATTAATGATTCAAATTTTTCTTTAAAAGACAATTAAAAATTATATGAAAATGTCAGTGAAATAATTCCTAATGATCCCTCTTCCGGTCTGAGGCCTGCAGGTGAATGCGCCCCAGATTCCGCCAGACACATTCTGGGGGATCCATAGAACCCATAGCCAGCGCTAGCATGCCCCTTCCACCTCTCGCCACTCGAACCTCTTCCGGTCTGAGGCGTGCGGGTGAGTGTACCCCGGATTCCGCCAGACACATTCTGGGGGATCCATAGAACTGATAGCCAGTGCTAGCACACCCCTTCTGCCGCTTGCCCCTCCTCCTCCGGTCTGAGGCCTGCGGGTGAGTGCATCCTGGATTCCACAGACAGATTCTGGGGGATCCACAGATCCCACAACCAGCTTTAGGTAGGAAAACCCACATACTACCCTGAGCTCATAGCTGGGTGACCTGAGTGCTGAGAATCCAGCAGGTACCCCTCCCTCCACCCCCCCCCCCCGCGCCCCTGCTGGCTAGCACGCCCCTTTTGCCCATCTCCCGGGTCTGAGGCCCAGACCAGACCTCTACCAGGTCTGCAGTTGTGTGGACCCTGGATTCCGCCTGAGACATACTGGAAGGTCCACTCAACCCAGAGCCACAGAGGAACAACTGAACTCAGAGTGTCAGACAACATATCCTGAGATATCCAAGAGGAGACACTGCACCCAGAACAGCAGACATCTAGCTGGACTGCTACCTTGGAGGCACCATATCCTGAGGCATCCTAGAGATACCACTGTAATCAGGGCAGCTGGAAAAAATCACAGAGACATCTGGACTCCTAGAAGACCAAACACAAGCAAGACAACTGGAAAGACAGGCTTCAATCAGAGACAGAAGTACAGGTAGCACCAGATTTAACCAGATGGCAAAAGGCAGGCACAAGAACATAAGCAACAGAAACCAAAGTTACATGGCATCATCAGAACCCAGTTCCCCCATCATAGCAAGCCCTGAACACCCCATCACACCAGAAAAGCAGGATTCAGAATTACAATCACTTCTCATGATGATGATAGAGGACTTTAAGAAAGACATAAATAACACTCTCAAAGAACAGATAGAAACCCTTAGAGAGGAAACACAAAAATCCCTTAAGGAATTGCAAGAAAATGCAACCAAAAGGGAGAAGGAATTAAACAAAACCATGCAGGATCTAAAAATGGAAGTAGAAACAATAAAGAAATCACAAAGGGACAATACCCTGGAGATAGAAAACCTAAAAAAAAAACTGATCAGGAGTCATAGACACAAGTATTACCAACAGAATACAAGAGATGGAAGAGAGAATCTCATGTGCAGAAGATACCATGGAAAACATTGACACAACTGTCAAAGAAAATGCAAAATACAAAAAGCTACTACCCAAAAATATACAAGAAATCCAAGACACAATAAGAAGGCCAAACCTAAGGATAATAGGAATAGATGAGGGGGAAGACTCCCAACTTAAAGGACCAGTAAATATTCTCAACAAAATTATAGAGGAAAACTTCCCTAACCTAAAGAAAGAGCTGTCCATAAATATACAAGAAGCCTACAGAACTCCAAATAGTTTAGACCAGAAAAGAAATACTTCCCGCCACATAATAGTCAAAACATCAAATGTACAAAACAAAGAAAAAATACTAAAAGCAGTAAGGGAAAAAGGCAAAGTAACATATAAAGGCAGACCTATAAGAATTACACCAGACTTCTCACCAGAGACCATAAAAGCCAGAAGATCAGAAGATCCTGGACCGATATCATACAGACCCTAAAAGAACATAAATGTCAGCCCAGACTACTATACCCAGCAAAACTGTCAATCATTACTGATGGAGAAACCAAAATATTCCATGACAAATCCAAATTTACACAGTAACTCAACACAAACCCAGCACTTCAAAGGATAATTGGTGGAAAACTCCATCACAAGGAGGGAAACTACAACTTAGAAAAAGCAGGAAAGTAATCTTCTAAAAACCGTAAAAGAAGGTAGCTACACAAACATATCTCCACTGCCAATAACAAAAATAACAGGAAACAACACTCATTTTTCCTTAATATCCCTTAATATCAATGGACTCAATTCTCCAGTAAAAAGACATAGACTATCAGACTGGATACGTAAACAGGACCTAACATTTTGCTGCATTCAGGAAACGCACCTCTGTGGAAAGGATAGACACTACCTCAGAGTAAAAGGTTGGAAAACAATCTTCCAAGCAAATGGTCCCAAGAAACAAGCTGGAGTAGTGATTCTAATATCAAATAAAATCAGTTTTCAACCAGAAGTAATCAAAAAAGATAAAGAAGGACACTTCATATTCATCAAATGAAAAATGTACCAAGAGGAACTTGCAATTCTCAACATCAATGCCCCAAATGTAAGGGCACCCACATACATAAAAGACACTTTACTAAAACTTAAAGCATACATTGCACCCTATACAATAATAGTGGGAGATTTCAACACCCCACTCTCAGCTATGGACAGATCATGGAAACAGAAACTAAATTGAGACACAATGAAACTAACAGAAGTTATGAACCAATTGGACTTAACTGAAATCTATAGAACATTTCATCCTAAAACAAAAGAATATACCTTCTTCTCAGCACCTCATGGTACCTTCTCGAAAGTAGACCATATAATTGGTCACAAAACAGGCCTCAACAGATACAAAAAGATTGAAATAATCCCCAGTACCTTATCAGACCACCATGGATTAAGACTTGTTTTGACATGGACAAAAACAACAGAAAGCCGACATACAATTGGCAACTGAACAATGATCTACTCAATGATAACTTGGTCAAGGAAGAAATTAAGAAAGAAATTAAAGACTTTTTAGATTTAAATGAAAATGAGGACACATCATATCAAAACATGTGGGACTCATTGAAAGCAGTACTAAGAGGAAAAATCATAGCTCTAAGTGCTCACAAAAAGAAAGTGGAAAGAGCATACATTAACAACTTGACAGCAAACCTGAAAGCATTAGAACAAAAAGAAGCTAGTATACCCAAGAGGAGTAGACGGCAGGAAATAATCAAACTCAGGGCTGAAATCAACCAAGTCGAAACAAAAAGAACTATACAAAATATCAACAAAACCAGGAGCTGGTTCTTTGAGAAAATCAACAAGATAGACAAACCCTTAGCCAGACTAACCAAAGGGCGCAGAGACAGCATTCAAATTAATAAAATCAGAACTGAAAAGGGAGACATAACAACAGAAACAGAGGAAATTAAAAATATCATCAGATCCTACTACAAAGGCCTATACTCAACATAATTGGAAAATCTGGATGAAATGGACAATTTTCTAGATAGATACCAGGTACCAAAGTTAAACGAGGAGCAGATAAATCATCTAAACAGTCGCATAACCCCTAAAGAAATAGAAGCAGTCATTAAAAACCTCCCCACCAAAAAAAAGTCCGGGACCAGATGGATTTGGTGCAGAATTCTACCAGACCTTCCAGGAAGAACTAATACCAATTCTCTTCAAACTATTCCACAGAATAGAAACAGAAGGAAAAATACCCAATTCGTTCTATGAAGCTACAATTACACTCATACCAAAGCCTCACATAGACCCAACATAGAAGGAGAACTACATTAATCCCAGCACTTGGGAGGCAGAGGCAGGCGGATTTCTGAGTTCGAGGCCAGCCTGGTCTACCGAGTGAGTTCCAGGACAGCCAAAAGCTATACAGAGAAACCCTGTCTAAAAAAAAAAAAAAAAAAAGAGAGAGAGAGAGAACTACAGACCAATCTCTCTTATGAATATCGATGCAGAAATACTCAATAAAATTCTTGCAAACCGAATCCAACAACACATCAAAGCAATCATCCATCATGATCAAGTAGGCTTTATCCCAGGAATGCAGGGATGGTTCAATATTCGGAAATCCATCAATGTAATCCACTACATAAATAAACTCAAAGAAAAAAAACACATGATCATCTCACTAGATGCTGAGAAAACATTTGACAAAATACAACATCCCTTCATGTTAAAAGTCTTGGAAAGATTAGGAATTCAAGGTCCATACCTAAACATAGTAAAAGCAATATACAGCAAGCCAGTAGCCAACATCAAACTAAATGGAGAGAAACTTGAAGCAATCCCACTAAGATCAGGGACTAGGCAAGGCTGCCCACTCTCACCTTACCTATTCAATATAGTACTGGAAGTCTTAGCTAGAGCAATTAGACAACAAAAGGAAGTCAAAGGGATACAGTTAGGAAAGGAAGAAGTCAAAATTTCACTATTTGCAGATGATATGATAGTATACTTAAGTGAACCTAAAACTTCCACCAGAGAACTCCTAAACCTGATAAACAACTTTAGCAATGTGGCTGGATATAAAATCAACTCAAACAAATCAGTAGCCTTCCTCTATTCAAAGGATAAACAGGCAGAGAAAGAAATCAGGGAAATGACACCCTTCATAATAGCCACGAATAAAATAAATTATCTTGGAGTGAATCTAACAAAGCAAGTGAAAGATCTATATGACAAGAACTTCAAATCTCTGAAGAAAGAAATTGAAGAAGATCTCAGAAGATGGAAAGATCTCCCATGCTCCTGGATTGGCAGGATTAATTTAGTAAAAATGGCTATCCTGCCAAAAGCAATCTACAGATTCAATGCAATACCCATCAAAAATCCAAATCAATTCTTCATAGAGATAGAAAGAGCAATTTACAAATTCATGTGGAATAACAAAAAACCTAGGATAGCGAGAACTATTCTCAACAATAAAAGAACCTCTGGGGGAATAACCATTCCGGACCTCAAACTATACTACAGAGCAGTAGTGATAAAACTACTTGGTATTGGTACAGAGACAGACAGGACGATCAATGGAACAGAATTGAAGACCCAGAAATGAACCCGCACACCTATGGTCACTTGATCTTTGACAAGGGAGCTAAATCCATCCAGTGGAAAAAGGACAGCATTTTCAACAAGTGGTGCTGGCTCAACTGGAGGTCAACATGTAGAAGAATGCAAATTAATTCATTCTTATCCCCTTGCACAAAGCTCAACTCCAAGTGGATAAAGGACCTTCACATAAAGCCAAGTACACTGAAACTATTAGAAGAGAAGTTGGGGAAGACCCAAGAATACCTAGGCACAGGGGAAAAGTTCCTGAACAGAACACCAATGGCTTATGCTCTAAGATCAAGAATCGACAAATGGGATGTCATCAAATTGCAAAGCTTCTGTAAGGCAAAGGACACTGACAACAAGACAAAACAGCAACCAACAGATTGGGAAAAGATCATTACCAATCCTACATCCGATAGGGGGCTAGTATCGAATATTTAAAAAGAACTCAAGAAATTAGACGCCAAACAACAAAATAACCCCATTAAAAAATGGGGTACAGAGCTAAACAAAGAATTCTCAACTGAGGAAACTCGAATGGCCGAGAAGCACCTTAAGAAATGCTCAACATCCTTAGTCATCAGGGAAATGCAAATCAAAACAACACTGAGATACCACCTCACACCAATCAGAATGGCTAAGATCAAAAACTCAGGTGATAGTAGATGCTGGCGAGGATATGAAGAAAGAGGAACACTCCTGCATTGTTGGTGGGGTTGCAAGCTGGTACAACCACTTTGGAAGTCAGTCTGGCGGTTCCTCAGAAAATTGGACATAGCACTACCTGAGGACCCAGCTATACCACTTCTGGGCATATACCCAGAAAATGCCCCAACAAATAACAAAGACATATGCTCCACTATGTTCATAGCAGCCCTATTTATAATAGCCAGAAGCTGGAAAGAACCCAGATGTCCTTCAACAGAGGAATGGATACAAAAAATGTGGTACATTTACACAATGGAATATTACTCAGCTATTAAAAATAATGAATTTGAGAAATTCTTAGGTAAATGGATGGAACTAGAAAATATTATCCTGAGTGAGGTAACCCAATCACAAAAGAACACACATGGTATTTATTTACTGATAAGCGGAGATTAGCCCAAAAATTTGAAACAACAAAGATTCAACTACCAGACAACATGAAGCTCATGAAGAAGAAAGAACAAGTGAGGATGCCTAGGTCTTTCTTAGAAGGAGTAACTAAATACCCAAGGGAGCAAATATGGACACAAAGTGTGGGTCAGAATCTGAAGGGGGGGGGTTGTATGGAAACCATTCCATCTGGGTATTCATTCCATGGGCAGTCGCCAAAAATATATGCTGATAGGGATGTCAGGATGGGAAAGCTGACAGCAGCCTGATAAGGCTGTCTCCTTAGAGGTCCCCCAGAGTCGGACATACCCAGAAACAGATACCCACAGCTATCCATCAATCTGATCAAAGGTTCCCAATGGAGGAGTTAGAGAGTAAATTGAAGGAACCTTAAGGGCTGGTGGCCCCGTGAGGAGAGCAACAATACCAACCAGCCAGAGCTCCCCAGGGTCTAAACCACCAGCCTAGGAGCACATATAGAGAGACACATGACTCCAGCAGTATATGTAGGGGAGGATGGCCTTGTTGGGCATAGGTGGGAGACAAGGTCAATGGTACCCTGAAGGCTGAGCACTGAGGGGGGGGAAATCTGAGGGTGGGGAGGGGGGCTGGGGGTAGGTGGATAAACACCTTCATAGAAGCAGGAGGAGGGGGGATGAGATAAGGGGTTCCTGGGTGGTGGGGGAAATATGGTAAGGGGATAAAATTTGAAATGTAAATATTATATCCAATAAAAGAGGGGAAAAAATAGAAAAGCGAGTAGAACCAACAATCTTAATAAAATCTCTGCCCTCTTAAAAAAAAAACTATCTTGATACTAAAATTTGTTTTGAGAATTGTATATTGCAGAATGATCAGTCTTGGTGTATCTACTCAACAAGCAAGCTGGGCAGACCTGCTCAAACCTCTGAGGTCTGGGAATTCCATCTGGAGGCAGGGAAGACACAGCATCAGAGGATTGTCAATTTGCTCTCCCCCCGCCCCCCACTCCTCTTCTAATATCTCAACGCCCATAATCAGCTTGAAGAAGCTAATGATGAGTCAGCGCCCCTATTCCCTGGGCTTGAGGACTAAGGTGGTAAATGTTGGGCTGTCTCTCTAGGGAAAAGTAGTGGTTTTGTCGGAATAGAGAGGATTAGCTAGGGTTTATTGCATAGCCATAACCTATTAGTAGAAATCTGTATAATTAATATCAAGATGAAGATATAAATTCTTAAATGGCACCAATTTACTTTGTTTACAAATTTTAAGGTTTTCATTGGCATGAGCTTCTTAGTGATACAAGAGTGAGATGAATATCGTTACTCTCATAGGCATTGTACCAGTATAACACATTTAGGAATACAAAGCTTAGACCCAGTCCTTCTTTAACTATTTTTAACTGATTTGAGATGGTCAGCCTGTGAGTTAAGGGACTATAGCAAATTCATGACTTGGAGTTTATTATAAGGGTGTTCTCTATGTTTTATGTAGAAATAGCTGAGTGGAGTTAACAGGCAACAGTCCAGATTACCTTACATGGATAGCTGGTTTTCAAAACATCAGAAATCCTTAGAATTGACATGACAAACATTTCAGTATTAATGTTCATTTTCATTAGAGACCTGTCTGCTCTGGACAGCTTCCTATATTGAATTCTAAGAAGAAATTGAGAATCCTTGGAGTTACTCCAGTTGTGGTGAGACAGCCACTAGGCAAGAATTGCCACTTTTCTTCTACAGACAAATTACTGTCCAGAAAAGGACACACTTGCAGAATAGTCAACTGATTATATCTGTCTAGACAGAGTAATCAGCCCTTAATAATTCTGCAGCACTAAGGTCTGTCAGAAGATCCTGGACCAGAAGGGAGAAGAACAGATGCTCCAACGTTTTGAAGTAGAGCGAGTGTCCAGGTGGTCAGAGGTCTCTATAAATTGGCTAAGGTTTAGAAACTACGATTTGTGCTTCTCACAATTATAGTTAACTCAGTCATTCTGGATTTCTGATGGGGTTGAAAACATATAGCTATTGACCTTAAGAGAAAAGATTTGAGTGGATGGTTGTCAGGTGACATTCATCCTAAAGCTAGGTTCAGAACTAAATGTTCTAGTTAGAATAGATGACAGAGGAGCTGGTTAGTCAACAAAAGGATGGACTGGGTATTAGAACTATCCTGTACCTCACCGGTACAAATTGGCATAATTATGCTCTAATTGTATTTTGAAAGAAAAGTTTCATTTTAACAGGAAGGGTGATGTGTAGGAGGAGCTAAGGTAGGAGGAGTACTGAGAGGAAGAAAAGGAGTAAGAAGAGGAGAAGAAGAAGGAGAGGAGAAGCTAGGTGATGAAAGAGAGAAAGAGGGGGGAGACAGGGAGGCAGATATTCATGTATCTCTACCAGTCAAAGATAGTTGTTATATCTAGGTCGGTCAGTGGGTTACGCCTCTGATTGAACAATTCCAAACTTATAAAGCCTATGATTAACATTTAAAAAAAAAAAATGTATAAATGCAAAAAGGAAAAGGGGGCATGGGATAGGGGTTTCCTAAGGGGGGTGGGGGGGAATGGGGCTAGGGGATGCCATCTGAAGTGTAAATAAAATATCTAATAATATATATATATAATATATATATATATATATATATTAAGTTAATTCTCACTATACAAGAAATATGTACAAAGATTGTACTATTTGATACTAAAAAAGATTAAAATGGAATGAATGAATAAAAAAATAATTCCTAATGATATTCTACTATACCCATAGATTGGTAAGTAGTACAATTGTCATCAGAGAAGCTTCATCCAGCAGCTGATGGGAGCAGATGCAGAGACCCACAGCTAAACATTAGGTGGAGCTCAGAGAATCTTGAGTAAGAAGAGATGGGGTGGATTGTAAGAAGCAGAAGGATATCAGGAGCACATAGTCCAAAGAATCAACTAAGCAGGCCTCATAAAGTCTCATAGAAACTGAAGCAGCGATCACACACCTGGTATGGGTCTGAGCTAGGTCCTCTGCATATATATTATAGTTGTTTGTTGTTCTTGTGGGCAAACTAACAGTGGGAGTTAGAGGTATCTCTGACTCTTTTGCCCGCTATTGGGACTCTTTTCCTCCTAATGGGTTGTTTCATCCAGCTTTTATATAAGGATTTATGCCTAGACTTGTTACAACTTGTCATGTCGTGTTTGATTGGTACTCTGGTAGGTATGCTCTTATCAGAAAGGATATGAAGAGGAATGGGTATAGGCAAAAGGGGATATGAGGCAAGGAAACTTGGAGGAATGGAGGGAAAGCAAACTGCAATAGGGATATAATGCATGAGAAAAGAATGAATAAAGTTATTTGAAAAATGCTACCAAAAAGTGGACATTGATGTGTGTTTTTATTTTCTACAAGTGTATGAACCCTCTCTTATAATTCAGAGGTGGCTAGCCTTTTTAATTTTTCCCAAAAGAAACGGTGGAGAATATTTAAAATCCTTACCCTATAATTTTATTTACTAAATATACTGAATGATAACTAATAAAAACTTTAATTTTATGTTGTTTCTATTTTTCTATTCTACGTTTTATCTCAAGCATCTTTTTCTTAGAAATATTGACCAAAATTGATATTTGTTTATATTGACACATCTCATAGTTTTACTTCATGGATTAATTGAAATATATGTTCACAAGATTTTTTGGTTGTTGTTCATGTTTTGCTTGTTTTGATGCTTGTTATTAGCACTAGAAAGGGTAGTATTTATTTAATGACAAAAAGAACAGCTGGAACCCATGAAGTTAGAATCCTCCTTCATCGGAGGCACTGTTGCTCATTTTATTTTATTAAACTGATACATTCAGATTGACTTTGATTTTGTTTTTCAATGTGTAGGTTTGATAACATGCAAAACAGAAAAAATGAGGAATAAATACAAAGTTGTGATTAATATATATCATCTTTCATTATTAATGTTTATCTTTTTTAAAAGTGATAAAATAGTTATATACATTATGTTATGGGAATGATAAAGAAATCTGTTAATATTTGTTGAATAATCTGATGTAATGAATGATAGTATCTAAGGAGATTTACTCTCAGAACCTATATGCCATAAATTTCAGTTAGACCTTCTCAGATATCTGACTTGCAATTTTTCTTTAATATAAGTTGATAAATTAATTTTTACTTCGAGATATCAAGATGAAAGTTTTTACTACATGACCTTCTTGAAACAAAATGAAGGAGACTATATATGAGGACAACACAGAGATCACGCTAATTTTATACTTTCATATAGGTCCATCTGCCACTGAAATTACTATCTTGGTCAAGAGCCTATTAGAAGGCAAAGCAAACGAAGAAAATGATTTTTATTGTTTATTTATATTGTCACATCTAATTTTTAAAAAGAAATATATTCATAAACCAGGATCTGGAGGAACATCAATTTGATATATCCAGTGAAAATCTGGGCTGAAAAATACTCAGCTGAACTTGTGAGAGAGGGAGAACAAGAAGAACTTCCACCCCAACAGTCCATTCTTCTGGATAGACTAAGGCAAACAGAGACAAATAGATGATGCTTTTTGTGAGCTTACTTTCTGTCAGAAAGTATATCTAATAAGGACAAATCCAAATTATGTTTGGCATAGTGTACAGCATGTAGAGAAATCTTTATCAGAACTTGTTTATCTGTCATCTGATTTTGACACAATAAAATTGAAAGGCTGATTTTGTAGATATTTCTGTTTGTCTAAAACAGACTCGTTTTCCTTTTGCTTTTTGAAAATAGATTTTTCCATATAATATATTCTGATTATAGTTCCCTCTCTTTCAACTCTTCCCAGACCCCCCATATCACCACCCCTGGAACCCATGTCCTTTCTTGTTCAGTCTTACCAGAAAATAAACTGACATCTAAAGAAAATAGGATAAAATAAAAACAAGCAAACCTGAATAGAACGGAACAAACAAATCAACAGAAAAATAGAGAAACAAAGGAAAAAATAAGAAAAGACGTAAACACAGAAACACACATTGGCACAAGAAACACACATTGGCACACACACAGAAATTCCCTAAAAATGTAAAATCAGAAGCTATAAATTAGTAGACCTGTAAAGTAAGAAAGAAAAAGAAAAAAAATCATGAGACAAAAATAACTAAAAAACAAAACATAAACAAAAAACCAAACCAAACCAAACCAAAAAACCTTTGACTTTGATTTGTATCAGGCGTCTATTGTTTGGTGGGGGTCCTGGCCTTAAGTGTAGTTTATTTACCCAGTGAGACTACTAATTCAAACCCAAATTTCCATCTGTAAGTGACGACCCATTGTAGAAAGCTTCTGGGTTAGGGAATTAGGTTTGTGTTCATTTATACTCTTAGCACTGGGACTCAGTCTAGCTCAGCCATTGCATGCTGCCACAGTTCCTGTGAGTTCATATGTGCATCTTTCCTGCCGTGTTTAGAAGGCTTTATGTTCATGGTGTTCCTTATCCCCTCTAGCTCTTACAATTGCTTCTTCTCTTCTCTGGGATCGTTCCATGAGCAGTGGTGGGAAGGAATCAAGGAGGGCATCTTTAGAACTAACTTTTCCAAGGTGTCTCATTCTCTGCACATTTGTCAGCTGTGAACCTCAGTATTTATTCCCATCTACCTCAGGAAGACGCTTCTCTTAGGATGGCTGAGCAAAACACTGATCTATGAGTATTATAGAATGTGTGTAGGAATAATTTTATTGCTATGATCATTTACCAAGCAACAGCATTTACTTTTCCTCTATGCTTCTGTCCTGTCTAGTGTTAGGTTCTTGGCCACCTGAGCTGTATTGGGGACAGATTCCATCTCATGGAGGGGGCCTTAAATCCAAACAGATATTGATTGGTTAGCCTCACAAACCACTGTTGCAGTAGCTCATCTTGCAGGTAGGTCACCACTGTTAGTCAAAGGGTTTATAACTGGGTGGCTGTTTACCTTTCTCCTTTGGTAAGGTGCACAGTACCTTCCAATTCTGTGAACACTGGTCAGTAGCAGTGAAGGTAGTGCACATCTTGATATTTTCATGTTCAAAGAGGTGTACGGGTTTTGTTTTCAGTAATAGGACTTAATCAGCAGTTTGCTGAGAGCAACCAAAAGTCTTTTCAAACACTTGTTTAGAGGTTCCAATGGGATTCCTTTGACCAACAACTTGATCAGATGTACCCATTGCTAAAACTGGAAACTTTATTTGGTAATGAGAAATGCACATTTTGCTTATTTTTATGGTTATTAAGATTTATTCTCAGTGTTGGTAAAGATATTTTTTCAATATATAAGTTGCCATTTTGTCTTATTGACAGTATCCTTTGCCTTCCAGAAGATTTTCAATTTTATGAGGTCTCATTTGTCAATTGTTAATCATAGAGCATGAGCCATTGCTGTTCTGTTCAGGAACTTTTCCCCTGTGCCCAACTATTCAAGGCTCTTTCCCACTTTCTCTTCTATTTTTTCAGTGTATCTGGTTTTATGTGAAGGTCCTTGATCCACTTGGACTTGAGCTTTGTACAAGGAGCTAAGAATGGATAAATTTGCATTTTTCTACATGCAGACCACCAGTTGAACCAGCACCATTTGTTGAAAATGCTGTCTTTTCCACTGGATGGATTTAGCTTCTTTGTCAAAGATCAAGTGACCATAGGTGTGGGTTCATTTCTGGCTCTTCAGTTCTTTTCCATTGATGTACTGGCCTGACTCTGTACCAATACCATGCAGTTTTTATCACTATTGCTCTGTAGTACAGTTTGAAGTCAGGGATGGTGATTCCCCTAGAAGTTCTTTTATTGTTGATTATAGTTTTCTCTCTCCTAGTTTTTTTTTTTTTGTTTGTTGTTGTTCCAAATAAATTTCCAAATTGCTTTTTCTAACTCTATGAAAAATTGAATTGGGGGATGGGGAACAGGGGTAGCTACCAGAAAGTCAAAAATGCCAGAAAAGCAAAAGGCTCCTAGGACCCAAAGGGGATGACATTACCTGATATACCCAACAAAGGGGAGAAAGAACCTGTAGAGACCATATCCATAGGTTAGGCATGGTCCCGGTTGAGGGATGGGGCCACCAACCCTTCACAAAATTTTAATCCAGAATTGCTCCTGACTAAAGGAAATGTAGGGACAAGAAGTGGAGCAGAGACTGAAAGATGGCCATCCGGGGACTGCCTTGCCTGGGAGTCCATCCCATGTGTAGCCACCAAACCCAGACACTTGCTGATGCCAAGATGTGCTTGCTGACAGTAACCTGATCTAGATGTCTCTTGGGAGGTTCTGTCAGAGCCTTACAGATGCAGATGTGGATGCTTGCAGCTTAAACATCAGTCTAAGCATGGGAACCCCAAAGGAGGAGTTGTGGGAAGGACTGAAGGGGCTGACAGGGTTTGCAACCCCATGGAGGAACAACAATATCAACTAACCAGAACACCCAGAGCTCCCAGGGAATCAATCACCAACCAAAGAAAACACATGGAGGGACCCATTGCTCCAGCTGCATATATAGCAGAGGATGGCCTTGTCTGTCATCAATGGGATAGGAGGTTTTGCATCCTATGAAGGCTTGATGCTCCCAGCAAGGGTAATGATAGAGCAGTGGGGTGGGAGTGGGTAGGTGGGTGGGAGAGCACCCTACTAGAGACAGGGGTGGGGATGGAGTAGGGAGTTTTCAGGGAGAAAAACCAGGAGGAGTGATAACATTTGAAATGTAAATAAACAAAATAACCAATAAAAAATTGTTCTTCTATAAAACCCTCTTGAAATGATTCATCATAGCTATAGGTCTATCTTTTAGAATTTTAGAAGTCCGAGAAGACATATAATTCATTTAAACAGCACGTTTCACAGTACTCTTACAAAAAAACAGTCAAGTAAATGTTACAGAAATGTTATAACAGTTGGTAATCAATGAAAATCCCATGTTTTATTATAATTAATATTTTGCTTAGGAAACACCTTCAAAATAATAGTATCTATAGTAGTTGATTATATATTTTATGGATTTTTAAAAAAATATATAAGGAAAGAAGAAGACACATGCAATCACACATGAGTGAGAGGTGAGGAGAGAGAGAAGAGATGGGGTTAGAGAAAAAGAGAGAGGAGGGATGATTAATAACATTTATTTTAGGTTATTTTATCAAACTTCCTACCACTGATTTGACTAGAATCATTTTATCTAGAATAAATTAAATCACAGAGTGTAATAACTATGATTTACTAAGGGGTCATTGAAAAGTGTCCAGGCCAGATGGTCAAAATCCACTGTAGGAGCACTTTCAAATTCTCTATATAATGTCACAGTAAAGAGCAGGCATTTTTGTAATCCTGATGTAATATATAGGCTTTCCAGCATGACATGACATCACATTCTTTTATTCTGTTCTATCTTTCCTATAAATTATGAATAAATAAAGCATATAAGAATACAAATACGTCTTAGCTACTTCTGTCACAAGATCCCTGTCATTTAATATATATTATCTTCTGTATACAGAATGGCAGTTGTCCTATGAACTCAGAGCAGTATGATAGCACATATAAAACTATGCCAGACCAAACAAATCTTGCATAAAAAAGGAGTTGGAGAAACAAGCTCACCTTAAGCCCTGAAAAACCAGATCATTATTACCTGCAGGGAGAAGGGGCACAGATTTCTCTAAAGCTATAGCCCATGGAAACTCAACAGTTCTCTAGTGGCCAATCACCCACTCAAGAATGTTTGGCAGCACAAATTTGTATTAAAGGATTAACACAAACAAGCAAAGGATTCAAATTTGGGTAGGTAGGATAGGAGGGGTAAATCAGAGATTGGGAGATCTGATGAATATAATCAGGGCATGTTTTATGAAACTGTCAAAGAATAAAAGTTATAAATACTCTATATCTTTTGTTAAAGAATATATATTCATACACACATATGTAATTAATGAAGCAATCAGAACTTCTCTGGAAAGAAAGATATCAGCACTACTTTTAAAACATCTTAGATATTAAGATAGCAAGATAGCTTTCATTTTTGGCATATTTTCCTCACCACAATTTGCAATATTAGTTTATAAATCTCTCTTATGTGCACCAATTCTATTTGACAACACTTGTCTTCTTGATTGTCTCCTAGTATAAACACTATATTTTGCTTAGTTCTGGAGAGACATATTCCTTGGGGGCATATATGGATTGATAGAGACTTTAAGGAAATAAGCTTACACTTTTGTATTTTATCTTGCTTCTACATTGATGTATATCTCTGTATAAGCAACACTCTGTGAGGAATAGTTTCATGTTTTTCCCTTTTGCAGTTTCACAGTATTTTTCTCACTTTCCCCCCAAAAGACATTAATCTAAGCCATCTTGAAACACACTGCAGCACATTGTCTCCTGAGGGCCCGGGCACTGAATTGAGCAGTTTTCCAGGGCATTTAATCAGATTCCACAAAGTGCACCATACCAGTCTATATCTTTTGAACATGAACATAAAGTGATTCTTTTTGCATAATTATTTTTTTTGTCGAAATTTGCCTTTATGTTTTTGGTTGGCTGTATGTTAGTTATAATTATACATCAATAATAACTTACAAGAATAACTCAATACAAAATGCACTGTAAAACTGATACTTGTATTTTAGTTCTGTAAGGTATGCTGTAATGATCAATAAAAATTCTTTGGGCAAAAAAAATATACTGTTTGGATGAGGTCTGGGAATATAAAAATGAGTATAAGAACATAGGTGTGTAGAAATTTCAGATTTAAGCATGAGCTTGTTTACATTGTCACTTAGTAAATGTTTGCAAGAATCAGTCTACACAGTATTTATAGTCTTTTCTCTTTCATGTGTCTCTAAGAGTAATGAAAACTGAACATTCATGTGTGTCTTCTAAGTACAAGTTCTTCACTGAAAGCAAGCCAACTTAGTGGTGAATGAGTGGTCTCAAGACTGAGATGGGAGATTTGTAAAGTAACGACTGGGAAGCTTCATGTCCATTGGGCAGGAAAGCAACTAAACTGTAAGAAATACAAATTTAAGAAAAGTAGTTGACTCTGTTGCCTTGTAGCAGCTTGTAATGGACAAGGGTAATTATTGTAAGTGACAAAGCAGAGAGACAACTTGAGTGTTCTTAATTTAAAAGTGTTAATCAACAAAATGAAGAAAGCTAACAATAGCAAACTTCTATGCCCACCTTGTGTTGGAAAAGAACTGGCTACTGATGACTTCCTGTGGTATTTGGAATTTTAGGCATTCTTTTCTATGAACATCTATGTCTATGTTTCAACCCCTCTCATGTACATACCATCCTTACATTCTCTCAATTTTATCTACTCTTTTTCTTTAATTCTTGTTAAATTGATTTAGTTAGATTTTTTTGATGTAAGGAAATACCATAAACAAAAGCAACTTGAGGAAGAAAGGGCTTAATTTCATGTTCAAATCTTAGGTCACATTTCATTAGGAAGTCAAAGCAAGGCAAAAGTTAAAAACAGGAACCTGAAGGCAGGAACTGTAGCATTGGCCATAGAGATACCTTGTTACAAGCTTATGGCTTACAGAGCCTGCCATCTTATACCACCCAGAACCATAAATCAAGAAAACGTAACAAATTGCCAAAAGGTCAATCTAGCGGGGAAGTTTCTCAACTGTGTTTATTCTTCCAAATGACCCTAGCTTATGTCAACTGACATAAAACTAACCAACACATACATGTATACATAAATACATAATACAACATGCTCAGTTTATATAATGTTTCCCATAAGTATATGATTTCAAAGCTGATTTTCTGGTAGTATTTGTAGAGCATTTCCTAGGGAAGACAATCTGTCACATTCTCAGAATTCCCTAGTTGCCTGTAGTTCTTTGAGTAGAGCCAAAGCCCTGAAGGTCTTTCTACCATCCAGGTTAGCATGCCTGTTGGTGTCATCATTGTGTAGGACTTGCTTCAGTAGTCATGTTGGTGAGATCCCATAGATGTACCTCCTCTGAAGTTGCTCCCACACACAATGTCACTGTAACTTCCTATTCCTTTGGCTCTTACAATAGAAAATGGTTTTTTTTTTTGAGAAAATGGAAAATATGACTATAAACTATTTATCATATGGCACCATTATCTTGTCGTACACATAGTTTATATATTGGAAATACATAGGTTATTTAGAAAATCAAGTAAAATATAAGCATGAAGGGACACTTCTTGTAATTCTTTTATAATATGTTTTTTAAAAGTAAAGATAAGCTTAGATGATGCAAAAATCCAAATAGTCTTTTAAATCTGAATAATGATAATACATTGCTTATCTTTAGCATATTACATTGTTTTAAGTTAACATAATATATATTTTTGTTATATACATATTATGAGAGCCAAATATATATATATATATATATATATATATATATATATATATATGTTCCTGGAAAGATGTGAACAAAGATCTACTCACCCTAGATAAGGAATGAGTTGCAGCAAGGTTAACACCAAAGTTCAACTTGCCGAAACAATGACTTTATGGGAGTTAATTATACAACTATGGGTAAGTGTTTATCACTTTAACTGGAAGTGTGAACCTGTGAGAAGAGGGTCTAAAAGTGAGGCAAACTAAAATCTCATGCAATAGCTAATATTATTAGGAGTATAAAACAATTCATATTCTGAGGCTTAAAATGAATCACACTGGTAAGGTGTTTAATTTCAAGAACAAGCCATAGGAGTTGTGGCAGGAAAGCTTCACATGGCAAAATAGGGTTTTCCATATAGACATATGAATAAAAACAGGAGAAGTAGACTCACTATGATCTGCTACACCTGGGAGGAGAAGAAATCACATTCCAAGAATAATTCTGTGTTTTGAAGAAATGGAGATCATGAGATTCTTGTCTTGTTTTCTTGGTGGTTTCCCTAAAACACTCAGAAATTTTATAGGACTGCAATCTAGGGCTGTGGTTTGACAACTGAAGAGTTAAATGAGCAGAAATGAATGAAAGACATCTGAATCACCTCAAGACCTCCCTCACCATAACTGGAAACTTAGAGCTCCCTGAACAACTTAAAAACAGGCCCACAGATTAGAGAATTTCTTTTCCAAGCAGTGCAGTTTTTTCTTACCTTCCAGGAGGCTGAACTGATTTCTGTTTTCCAGGTAACTAAGCTGGCCTATCATTGAGGCAGTTTGATTAGTCTGTGTCTCTTTTAGGTGGCTCAGTCTCTCTGAGTGTCCCTCACTAGTCAATGCTCTTTATGTAAGTTTGGGTGGGGAGAGGTCTTATGAAACCTCCACTTAGAACACCCTGTGTCTCTCCTCTATGATAGAATGCTTTGTTTAAGTCTAATTCTATGCATATATACAAGTATTATCTCTTTTAGAAAACTTTTAAACTTCAATGCATCAATATGTAAAGTATTGTAAAAAAACTATTGTAAACAAACATAGCAATGCTAATTTTTGATGTTCAACAATGTATGAAAACTATGTAGGTTTTTAAAAACTATTTTGGAGATTATGTGCAATATTTTCTTCTCTCTGTCTATCTCTGTTTCAGTCTCTCTTGCTTCTCTGTCTCTGTCTGTCTGTCTCCCTCTCTCTCTCTCTCTCTCTCTCTCTCTCTCTCTGTGTGTGTGTGTGTGTGTGTATGTGTGTGTTTGTGAACCAAGGAACTTAATATGTAGATTCCACTGATGAGTCTGATTTCATTGAAGTGGATGTGTACATTTACATGTGGTTGTGTGCACAGATGCTAGGAACTGAACTCTGATCCTCTGGAAAAGCAGGGAATTTTCCTAATCACTGAGCTATCCTTCTAATACCATGAACAATTTCAAGAATGGGTTTATATCACTAATCTACTGAACAAAATAGTCTAATGTTGAATTTATTCATCCATCTATTGACCATCCAGATACTACATAGTATTTAGTCAATATAGAAATAAAAATTACAGGGTTGTATATTGATTTCCTTAAATAATAATTAATAACTTGACATCCAGCATTTTGCTTATTTATTCAGTCATAATAGTCCTTATCTTTTTACACTGTCACAAAATTATTTTATTGATTTGTATTTGTGACACCTTTCAGCTGATTCGTGGGGAAATTCATTACATCTTTTCAGATTTGAATTTCACATTCCAAATTTCATGCTTTATGAAGTGTAATATGTAAATCATACCTATCACTTTCACTGTGGACACTGGGGTTATGGATGGAAGCTTTACTGTTAAAGAAGTCTTTTACTATGTGTACTGGCTGGTTTTGTGTCAACTTCACACAAGCTGGAGTTATCACAGAGAAAGGAGCCTCCCTCCAGAAAATGCCTCCATGAGATCCAGCTGTAAGCCATTTTCTCAATTAATGATAAAGGTTGGGCAGGTTCATTGTGGGTAGTGCCATCCCAGGGCTGTTAGTCTTGAGTTCTATAAGGAAGCAAGCTGAGCAAGCCAGGGAAACAAGCCATTAAAATCCCTCCCTGGCCTCTGCATTAGCTCCTGTTTCCTGACCTGCTTGAGTTCCAGTCCTGACTACCTTTGTTGAGGAAAAGGAATGTGGAAGTTTCAGCTAAATAAACCCTTTCACCCCCAACTTGCTTCTCGGTCATGATGTTTTGTTCAGGAGTAGAAACCCCGACACTACTGTAGGAAAGAAGATGGCTGAATGTGGCACACCGTGGAAGAAATGCTGCTCCTCCAGTCCTTCTGCCAGCTCCACAAATGGGGTCCCCAGGCTCAGTCAGATGGTTGGCCACAAGTATCTGAATCTGCATTGGTCAGGTGCTGGCAGAAACTCCCAGGGAACAGCCAGAGGTTTCTGTCAGCAAGGACTTCTTGGCAACAACAGCAGTGTTAGTATTTGGTGTCTGCAGAAAGGATGGATCCCAGGTGGAGCTGTCCCCAGATGGCCTTTCCTTCAGTCTCTGGTCCATTTTTTGTCCCTGTCTTTTTTTTTTGGACAGGATCATTTTGGGTTAAAAACGTTGAGATGTGTAGTAGGTGGCCCTGTCCCTCGACTAGAGGTGGTCTTTCAGATTCCATCTCTCCTTCCCTGTGCATTTCAGCTAAAGTCATCCCTACTGGGAGCACCCTCATAGAGGCAAAGGGGAGGGGAGAGAGGGCAGATGATATGGGGGGGTTGTGGAGGGGTAACCTGGAAGGGGGATATCATTTGAGATGTAAACAAATGGAATGATTAATTAAAAATTAATAAAAATGAGACCAATGCTGTGAGAAAAACATCAACAGAAATGAGCTTTATTTCAGTATAAGTATGTATCATATATTAAATCACAGGTAACTATTTCTATATTAATCACCAGATGGCAAAACGTAGTACTGGTTGTAATACCAAAGTAAGTTCCAAGATGTGCCACAGTCAAAAATTATATCTTGGATTAAAAAATGCAGAAAATTTTGAGTGTTAATTACCCATTTTATAAAATCAAACTATTGGGAGTAAAATGGATTTTTATTTATACTAATAATACTTAGACTTTATCACAAGTATTTCACTTCAATAGGACACAAATGCTTCTACAGTAAATCATCTTAGTATTATAAAAGTGGAAAAAACACAATGACAGATGTTTGTGCCATTATCTTACATAGAAAATATTTATATCGCACATTTCCGAAAATATTTGTTACTTCAAAAGTATGGTATGTTAAACCTAGAACTTGGGGATTTTCTCTTCTTTTTTTTTTTTCTACTATATAAAAGTACAAAGATCATATCAAGCACTGAAGTTGGAGAGAAAGTCCATTAGCAAAGACTACCCACAGCACTTTGATGCAATCAACACAGAAGAGTTCTTCTACATTAAACACATTTTGCATGCATAAACACAAAGTCTTACAGAACCTGGGCTCAAGTCAAAATGGTGTGCTGATGCTTCTACAATCCTTTTCTACCCTATGCTCAAGCTATTTTCTACACAAAACAAGTTGAGAGAGTTTCAGAAACTCAGATATTATATACCCACAGGCATCTGGGAAGCAATAAAGCTCAGGGGCTTATAATGGTTACTTAAAAGAAGTACCAGATCCTTTCTCAGAAGAGGCTTTTACCATCAGTAGCTATACAAGTGGTCTTGCTTTCGATGCAGACATTAAATGAAGTCAATAAATGTCCTTGAGTAGGCTATGTTCCATTAGAGTAAGGTTTATTTGTAGCTGAAAGATGAAGCTGCAGCATGGTGTGAGTTGAATGGCTTTCAAAAGACTCAGGCCCCAAAGGCCTTTTCTGTGGTACACACACATCTCTTCTCCTCAGCTACTATAAATGATGCTTGTGTTGATACCCCTTGAGCATGCTTGCTGTGTAAACATTCTTACTCCATGAATTGCTGTTCTACTTTTTCCTTGTGGACACTACAGTTCTTTCTAAAGTTATTTAGATTTAAATAATTTACTAACAATGGTATATTTTCAAGATAGTCACAGTTTCGTCCCATACTTTCAGTTTTCTTCTATCCACAAGAAATAGTGAGAATTTTATGGTTAATTATCCCCAACATTAAACTTAGTCATCTGCACACCATTCAAAAAAAAAAAAAAAAAAAAAAAAAAACCAAACAAAACAAAACAAAAAAACAAGGCATGGCTCAAATCAAATTTCTTAATGGGAAAGCTACAATCTCTCTGAAGGAGTGCTATTGTGTGAAATTCTTCTCTCTAACTTCCTCTAACTCTGTGTCTACTGTAATTCTCAACATTTTTCAATAATAGATTATTTATATCTGAAAAGAAAGAAATACAACACAATAAATCTCCCTTTGGGATCCTATACCTGCTTGATGTTAGCCTGTGCATCCATCCTCCCTTTGTGTATAGGATTTCTTTTTTAACTCTTAAAAGTTGTCCACTTTTGCTATATTTAATGAAATTCTGCATCTGTCCTATTTCTCCACTGAAGCTCAGTAAAATTTGTGTTTTCTTTAGGGTCTGCAAAGTTCTTGCATATTGGACACACATCACAAAGCAATAGTAAATGAAGGCTGTGCTCATTCATTTCTGTAGATTCTAGATCTCCTAACCTAAGGAAAATTGTGATCACAGTGAAGGTAATAGGAAAAGGATGGGTTTGCATTTGGAAGTGAGAAAATATCTAAAACCAAGTCACATTAAGTATTGTGATGCTAGTGTTTCCATTTGAGATAACATGGAACAAAGGCCCAGCATATTGCTTCTCTCACCCTTCCAATTATTGCTGTTATTAGTTCTTCAGCAGAATTTCTTGTTGAACAGAGACCTTAAGATAAAGCAGGGGATGACACGTAAAGCATTCATTAAGAGAAATAGTCAAATATATCTATATGTTCAACTTTATATTAGGACCCCAGCTGGAAAGAGCAACATTTTTATTGTCCCATAGAACAAAAATTAATAATATTAAAATTATATGTTTTTAGATTACATCAACATTCAGGATTCTGAGCCTACTATCATTCTTCAAGACTATTGCTTCAGGAGACACAACATTTTGAGTCCCAAGGGGCAAGAAGTTATATTGTTTAAAATATTCTTTCCAAAATTCCTGCAAAAGATACAGCATCCAGAGTGATCAATTTCAGAATAAATAAAGCTCTTCATGTAGAATCTTAATCTCACATTCTGGTAGCAATTCTGTTATCCTACGGAGAATAAAACTTGAAGGACAGAAGGAAAGAAAGGGAAAAGGTGATTGACTCAGACACATAAAAATGGTGGCTGAAGAATAGAGAACTGTGAATTGTAAAAACTGCGGAAAAAAAAAAAACCTCTAGTCCTTTAATCTAAAATTGTACCTTTCCTGCTTATTTGGCATTTGATACACTTTTATGCTTTTTGAATGGATATCATTTTTTGTATAGTTCTCAATCAAACTAGTACATCACAGCTACCTGAAAGTGACACAGATCTTACTGAATCTAGATTCTTACAGTACTTCCTAAGCATTTTAATTTAAATGAAGTTTTTAGAACAAAAGAAGGTTGAAACATGTAGGTTGCTATCATATGTCACATAAATACAAAATCATTATGAGTAAATTAATGCTCAAAGGTCTTTAGATCTTTTTCTTATAATACAAGTAAAAATATTCAAATATAGCATTAATGTCTACAAATAATATATTTGGATAAACACTATGTCTCCAAAAGCATCCTTAACTAGCTTTCCTAACAATGCTTTAACAGGTGTCACACTAACAAGCATTTCTTGCACAGGAACCAATTTCATCTAAAATCAAACACTTTTACAACCAGAATTAGCTATATGTACATAAATATGGGATATCTTTTTTTATACAGGAATATAGAAACTCAGGCATGGAAAAGCAGAGGAGGCAGCTTATGTGTACACTTGTGTGTGTGTGTGTGTGTGTTTGTGTCCCCTCCTGAGGCCGTTATTGTTGGTAGGGTATGAATAGTTTCAAGGCTGAATACTTTACACTGGATAACCCAACCAAATAGATTCTCAACTAGGGGAAGGGCATCATAAACTCCTTTATTCATGCTGAGAGTCTGGCTCTCTTGATTTTATTTATGCAAGTCCTGCCCATGTAGTCATTGTCACTGAGTTTCTGTCTGCAATAGACCTATTATATTCTGCAAATTGTAGTTTGCTATGGACATATACTATATTTGACTCTAGAAATCAATTCTTATTGTTATCACTCACTAATTACTTGAACCATAAAATTCTTTTTTTTTTTTTTTAATTTTGAGATTTTTTTTTCTCTCAGATTCGAATATATTTATTTCCTATGGTGGAATGATTTCGGTTGGGTACATGACATGGAAACTAGGAGTTAGCATAATTAAATGGTGTTAGAATTTGAATCTGGAATGTTGCTCATGGGTTCAAGTTTTAAATGTTGTTCTCAGTGAGGAGTAATATTTTAACAAGACATGACATTTTAAAGACACAAAGCCTGGCTTGTGAAAGAGTGTATGCTAGAGAAGGTTTTTGAAAATTCTATTTAATTTCTAGTCTGTTTTGTTTTGATTTTTTGCTGTGTCTCATGTGAGCAAAGTTCCTCTGAAGGTTTCACAAACACGTACACAAAAGGGTAAACTTTAAGCCGAGAGTGTATGATGGTTGAGATGGAGTATCTGGCTAGTTTTTTCAGAGCATGATTAAATGGAATAATGACAGTTTTCACAGACATAATAATAGTTTTGACTGAAATTTCTTTGATTCACAGGTAATAGGTAACTTTGGTGGATATGTGCTTATTGAAGAGGAAATATACCCCCACTCAATATGATAATGAAGTGCTTTCTTTTCTTGTTTATTAAAGTTATGATATTGTAAATGTGCCATAAAGCTGGGTCACATTGTTTTAATATTATTTTCCAATTGCTGATGAATTCACTTTCTTTTTGAGCTTATCTGGTACCTTTTAATTTTTATGTTTTATTTCCTTTGGTTCTTAGTATCCCTCTTCCATGAAAACACCCGATTTCACTGCCACAATCATTTTTAAATATGTGTCTAAGATTTTAACAAATTCATTAACTCCATGGTATAAACTGTTACTTCATTTCCTTTATTTTTTTTTCGCAAAGAACCTGCCACTAAATTTTTATTTCCCATGCATGCCAACCTACTGTTGACCCTACAGCCCATTTTGGGTCCATACACTTAGGGCCAACAGCTGTGAAAAAGTGGCAACCAGTTCACAGAGACACTAAGTACCCCTGCTGAGAGAAGAACTTGAGAGCTCCAGGCAGAGAGTTTGGAAGGAATATAAAGGCTCCGCCTTCATCCTGTCATGGGCCAACTGCCTTCACAAAGTGTGCAGAAGTCAACAGCTCCTGCCTGACCAAGCATGTCAGGATTTGTGATGGTTGCTGGACAGAGTCCCCAAAGGTCAGTTTGTGAGAGGTCAGAGAAAGGACAGCAGAATGGCCTAGAGGCTCCAACAAAACAATTAAGTCAGGGCGAGACTCTCTACTAATAGATCCAGCGTCTTACAAATGACTACAAATGACTGTGTAAAATACTAAATTTCACATTTTTTCCTTAAAGATGTTGTACAGGTTTTTGCTTAATAATAGCTAGGATGTCCTCAGTAATTTAAAATTAAATACACATCAACCTTAAATCTATATAAAGAGAAAGAGGATATATATTCTGCTGGTCACTGTAAGGACCCAGTGTTAGGGTTGAGACACTGTTTGCTTTTATCTTTCCAGGAGAAGAAAAACATCAAACTAGGAAATCTAGAAACCATTGGACAAAAGAATAAAAACTAATACTGTTAAGCTTGTTAACTGTTTTGTATGTTAGTAATCAGCTTGATAATGCAAAATACAAATGCCTTTTGCCAGAGGAGATAAATAAATCAAATAAACCACATGCCATAGAGACAATGTGATATTGTTTTACAATATGCTTGAGGGTATTCTTGGGCACTAAGATGAAAAAAAAAATTAAATGAAATTAAATACAGGGAAGAATGTTAAATTCAGAGAGAAAAAAAGATAAATAAATCCATATAGATAGTAATTTCCACAGAAGGGTAAAAGAGAAAACCTTTGATATAAATGTTTTTGCGGATAGATAATAAATAAATAAGCTCACATCTTTGATCCAAACAGTTGAGAGACAAAGACAGAGACAGATAGGTGCCCTGTGAGTTTGAGGCAGTCCTGATAAACAGAACAAACACAGAAAATCCCAGGCTATACAGAGAAAATCTGTCTCAATAAATAATAAATATATAGACTCAATACAGTCTTGATTTATCAACCTGAATATGATCATGTATTCAATGATAATGGTGGTATTATATGTTTTCTTTTTTTCTCATTGTTTGTCATGCTTTTTATTTTATATGTTTTCTTAGAGGTCAAAATGAATCAAACCTAGATAGAAAAGGGGCTGCTAGATTTGATCAGTCCATACCTCTGATGTCTTCAAACTGCTTGACAAAAGGTATGTTATGATGGGACAGAGGCTTTGTGTTTGTGTCAAGAGGAGATAAAAAAAAAGGATTTGGATTCTAACCAAAATAATAAAGATCAGATTTGACAGGGGGAGACCTCCTGAAGTTTATGGCTACAGACAAGATAAAATCAAAAGGATTAAACAAAGGCTGTGAATTGGTTTATCCCTCCAGTTGGTGCATGCTCTAAAACTGACAGAGGAAAAAAAAGTCTGGAGCCAAAACTTCAGTTTGCAAGGCCAATAAATCTTGTTGCCTACAGAGTCATCATAATTTATTATTGTATGATTATTGTATGCCAACTTTTCATGTAGCATGGAGATTTATATTGCAATTTTGTTATATGACAAAACTGACTTCTAAAGAAAGACTGTCGTTCTCTTTTCAAAAAGCAGCAGAAAATAATCCTCACTTGATTTGTGCACACTGCATATTCTATACAAAATGTCTTTATAGAATTGTATATTGCTTGTGAAAATTGGTATGTTGCAGAATGAAAGGATCAAACAACAACCAAGAATGCAATCCTGACAAGAATCATCCTCAGAGATGGTGAGATTCTGAGGCTTACTGTTCCAGTTTACTGCCTGATCCTACCAGACAATATCAGTGCTGTTTCCTGTAAGACATGCTTCCAAGACTACTTCAGAACAGCAAGCTCTTGGTCCAGGCTTTCAGGCTTTTCCAGTCAGGACTTTAGTTAAGCCCTAAGCTTTCTCAGCCCATAGAGACAAATGCTATAGTTAGTTTTCTTAAGTTTAACTTTATTTCCAATTTTCTTGTCTAAAGACAACTTCTATGTCTGAAATCAGCAGGAATCAATTATAAGAAAACCATTGCCAAGAAGCAGAGTAGTTGATTTTTAGTCATTCACTGGGTGTTGGATATTTTTCATCTTTTATGTGGCTGGTTATAAATAGTTATGGTCTTGGACAAGGAGGAAACAAAACAGGGAACTTAGATTCAAATATTTCTTTCTTTCTTTTCGTTATCTCTGTCCCCCATTCTTTCTTAGATAAGAGAAAAGAGGTTGAAAGAAAGAGAGAAGATATAAAAATGTAAGAATATTAGACATAAAAGAATAGAAAATTGAATCTATTCTTAAACCAAAAAAAAAAAAAAAACTTTTATAGCCATAATTTTATACTGGTAAGATTTTTGAAGCAAATTTGAGTACATTGGTACAGAATTGTGTATATTGATACAGAAATAAGGCTATTTTTCATACATTGGTTTAGTTTATTGTATATTAATATAAATTTAAAGTTAATTTTGATACATATAATGTATTGATGTTGTAAATTTTATGTGAAAATATGCCTGCATAATTTTTACAGATACATGTAAAGTTATAGCCCTTTTAAAAAATGCTATTTGATGAAAAATTAGAGATAAACAAGAAATGCAAGTTAATAGTCAGGTAAGGGAGTTCATAGTCATATTAAATACTAGTTTAGTTAATCAAAATAAGATGTTTTCAAGATTACTCAGATAGTAAATAATTGTGAATTGTGATTAGATCATGAGACCCTACGAACCTTATAAAAAAAAAAGTTGAACAGAGTATCAGTTCCTTCCACCACTTGCTCTATGTAAGGATACAAAAGTTATCTTTTGAAGGATTCCTGGACAGACACATTAAACATATTAGTGAGCTTTGAGTAATTTATTTCTGTTGTTTAGGAGTTTGTCTGTATATCTTTATATAGTAGCCTAAATGACTTCATGCAATCCCCAGACCAATTTCATATGATTGATTGTTCTTATTCTACTAAATATCTAATCAAAGCATTCCTAAATTCTTCTCTTAGTTTTTTTTTTTCCATCAGAACCTTGCACAGATGCTAAATTCTGGATAGGAGAAACCACTTGGATTGATGCAAAATCTGATGTGATTCTAGCAATTCTTTTCCTTAGGAAAAAAATAGAATAAGCTAGAATAAAATAGAGACTTTTAAAATAGCCTCTACCTCTTAAAACTTATAAATTAAACATTTTAAATAAAAATTGTATGAAACATCATTTAGATATACAAATAAAAAATCTGCTACAACTAGAATATACTTTTCAGTTATACTAGAAAAACCTTCTAAAATTATTTGAGAAATTAAGTTGTGTAGTATATATCAACCTTTTCATATCAGTTCATAGAGGTAAATATGAAATTTAAGACCTGATTTCAAAGCATAATTTAGAATGATTTTGTAATCTGAGCTATAAAAGTATCAAGAATATATTTTGAAATCAGTTTTAAAACATGAATGATGACACCAAATAAATATGTGACCCTGTACATCAAACAGCAACACTACTTTTTTCTCAATCATCCATTAATAAGAACACTTGCCAAATAAATATGTGACCCTGTACATCAAACAGCAACACTGCTCTTTTCTCAATCATCCATTGATAAGAACACTTGATGGTTCTTGTGTTATTTTAAAAGCATAAAAATAATCTCTCCTTCTCTTTGAAAGATAAACCATAACAAAGAAAATGTTCTTAATTCAGCTAAGTGACAGTATTATAAGGAAGCAAAAAAGCCTCATGTAGTGGACTAGTTTACAATATTTAGAGCAAATTAACTACAAATATCAAATATATCATTGATTCTAGGTCCTGTTCATTTGGGTTAAATCTACCTAACATCTTTCAACAAAGCAAACAGTTCACACACAAAGTTGGTATATGTCATGTAATCTAGATTATCTTCCAATTATGAACCCATGTATTTTAATGATTAAATCCCCTACTAAAATGTTTTCTTTTGTGATCTGTAAAACTACTTTTGAAATGTTAATAAATAGAAACTTTCTTTGAAAGTTGAAAATTTTAATATTAAATGTACAACTATTTTGATTTATTTACCTTTTTGTTTAAGGAGCTTCCTTGCAAAATGAAATATTTCAATCCCAGAGGAGGAGACATAGAAAACAAATACAAAAATACCTCTAAGAAAAAAGTCTCAGAACTGGAGAAATAGCTCAGCCATTAAGAGCACCCAGCATCAATTTCTAGTACCTATATGGCAGCTCACAACTCTCTGTAACTCTAATTCCAGAGGCTCCAACACCCTCACCTAGACATACATGCAGGCAAAACAGCAATGCACATAAAATAAAAATAAATTTAAAAAATAGTCTAGGTATAGTATAGTAACCCAAGTTGAGCACAAAGATGGTCCTCAAAGTTTCTGCCCATTCTTCTATCTCCAAGCTTTCCAGACTTTGATCATCCCTTCTCTAAAGAACTGGGTGGACATGAAAAGTGTCCTCTGGGATTGAAATACTTCATTTTGCAGGGAAGCTCCTTAAACAAAAAGGTAAACAAATCAAAATAGTTGTGCATTTAATATTTAATATTAAATATTTAATATTAAATATTAATATTAAATATTTAATATTAAATGCACAACAGAAGTTTGTTTGTTTTCTTGAGTCCTGGAGGATCCTGCTAGTCATATCCAAGCTGTAACTTACCTGGTTATACCTTGTTTATTTGTTATATTTGATAAGTGTTCTAGATTTTTATTTTGAAACTACATATGACAGTCTTCGGGAAAAAAAATTACAGCCCTAATAAAAAATAATTGGAGTAAAGGATACTAAGGTTCAGATAGATTGTTATAAATGGTTATACAAATTTCCTCAAAATCATCTGATCACCAAAGCACAGAGAAGGTTCAGATGCACACTTGAAGGCCTTTTCTCTGAAAGCCTTCCCTTACCTGACACCAAACTTTGCAACATTCACATCTTGCCACAGGAAAAATAAACTAAATGAAGACACTGACTTTTTTCAAGTCCTCAGGACCATCAACAATATTATTAATCTTTATTTCCCAGTAGAACTTAACTCAAACACTACCCTGTTATTAGTTTCATCATAAGCCACTGGGCCTCTGTTGTATTTCTTTACTTGGCTAGTCTCCATGTTTTTCTTAGGGCCTTCATCAGTCAGGACAACAGTATATCTGAACAGAAGTGACCTTGAGGCTTAGTTGAATAACAATCCTTCTCAGTGTCTCCATCAAGACAGAACAGACAGCTTTCCTTTATAATTTAGTTCTAACACAAAAGGCAGGGGAGATGAACTACATTCTTTTGAGATTAAATAAGCCTGTAAAAAACGATTCCATTCATTTATTCCCAGTCGCATCAGCAAGGGATATATGGTTTAAGAAAACATTTTACAACCATATTAAACTAGAGCCATTATGTAAATGTGAACCACCCAACAAACAAAATAACCTCTCTTGATAATATACATAGACTATATAAACTCATTACAGATGAAAAACTTATTTCTAGGCATAATACTTTTACACATTTATCTGAGATTCTAAAAACCTTTATACATTAAGGAAATTCTTATTTAAATAGCATCCTTCCGGGGCACCCCTTTCCCCCTCAGCGAACAGGTATCCTGAAACCTGAGCACTGGAACTGATCCTTTCTGGAAATTGTTTACATATGAAAGAACTATTTATATCTGATTCAGTTCAATTGGAAGCACCAAAAACTATTACTTAGTAGCTGTAAACTTGACCATATCCATTCTTTGTAGAGCAATAACGACAAATGTAAAACGTGTCATTGGTACTACTAAGCTAGTTCTGGATTCCTAGATTCACAGTGTGGTCCTACCTGACTATAGACTTCAGAAGTGACTAAGGACACATGACTCACATCATCCAGTTGACTGAACTCTAGTGAGATTATGGTACTCTCTTCCTGGAACACAAACACTCATTATTGAACCCTAATTCCTGCCACTGTTTAATTTTGACAAGTGCTCTTTCTACAAGTACTGAAACATTGTAGATCTTTCTTTTATTCTCTTCATGGACACTATGATGGCTCATCTTGGTGGTCAATATAACTCCATTTTGAGTCAATTAAAATAGTAGCAACTAAATACTTTCATGGGAAAATTTTCCAGCCAGATTATTTGACATAGTAAGACCCAACGTAAGTGTGGTGGTACCTTCTGATTGCAACACTAATGCAAAGACAATGTAGAAACTTTGCTTCTTGCCTCTTTGCTCTCAGCTTTATCAGTACTCCTATGTAGACAGAAGATAAGTGGTTCTCCAGTAATCCTCCAGGTCCCTAGTCACATACTCCTGAAACATCTAGGCTTATTGACTCAACATTTGGATTTCCTGCTTCTCCAATGTAAGATAGTCAATGTTGTACTAACCTGAAGGCATTCTTTAAACAAATTAGTCTAATAAATTCTATCAGTTCTATTGCTTCTTTTCCCAGAAAATCTTTGTTAATAATCATTTATATTGATTTACATATTAAACAATCTTTGCATAATTAATTAGAATTAATCTCACTTGTCAATGGTGAATAATCTCCTTAATGTGTTGTTGAATTTAATTGACTGGTAATTTTCGAAAGATTTCTGCATCTGTACTCATGAGGGCTATTGACCTATGCTACCTTGGTTTCTTGATATTTACAGGACTCATTGAGTCTTGTGCTATTTTCTATATAAGTATGAAATAATATTGAAGTATTATGAATATTTTTAAATACTAATTGACACACCATTTAGGGAGAACTAAACCTCAGAATTAGGTTGATACTGTCTGTTGGGACAAGATAATTTCCTCTTCTTTTTGTTCTAGAGTAAAATTTCTCTAATAACATTATTGAGTTTGTTCCCATGTTTCTCAGAATATATAACATTCAGAACTAGTATTTAGGATTTATTATAATATAACACCATATTTTAGTGTAGTGCCACCATGACCAATAAGAGTTAGGAGCAATAACATATATTTATATAATAAATAACTTTGCATACATTTCAAGGATAGTTGATAATTTTGAGAGCCAGAGATAATATTTCAAGAGGATATAATGGCATCATCATGAAATGATAAGATCTAAGATAGTAGAATAATGTGTTTCTATACCATGTAAAATTAGAAATGAAAGTTAATTTTTTACTTAAGTGACTTAAATTTTTAGAGACTATAAGGAATATAATGTCAGAAATAATAATGTTCTGGCTATTGATAGAATACATGACAAGTTGGTAAGAAAATAAATATATCAAGAGCCTGTCAGTTGGGTTGCAAGATATAACAATTTTAAGACTCAAATTAATCCAATATTATTATTATTTTCATATTGTTTTTGTAATGTTTATCAATGTTTGCACAAGAATATTGTCAGTGGAACCCACAATGTATATGTGACCTTTTCTAGAACAATATAGTGAGGTGAGTTTTCTAATAGCATCTCAAAGTGGCAAGGGGCCTGTGAATCCTCCAGGTTCTTTCTTTAACAAACATACTATGTACTTATAATACTAATGTCTTGCTTACTCTTTCTCTACTAAGCACAGACTGTCTTTATCATAACAGCAGAAAATTCAATTGATGTTGTGTAGTTATCTTCTTGCTTTTAAATGGTTGTCCAATGTATCTCTGCCTTGCAGTATCTCTTCAATATCAGTATTGAAATAGGGCACTAGGCTTACAATTCTTCAGTTGAATAGATTTTATTTCTTCCCTTATTTAGTCATTTGTGAGTCTCTCTATTCAACCATCACAGTGTTATAACATGTATTTCCATTTAGCCTTAGTATTCTTCAGCTGGCCTCTTACTCTCTAGTGTGATCTTCCCCAATTCATCTTCCATCAGAAAGCCATAACATAGCTGAGTCATGCTGTGGTTTAAAAAAACAAAACAGGCAACAAAGTTATATATATATATTATACAGTGAAGATAGCACATCGTTCCTAATGTACCACAATTAAAAACATTAGTTTACAAAACACAGGAATCTATAGTAAGTGGCAGTTCTGCTCATGTTGGTGTTGACTGTTTGCACTCATGATTTTCCAAGAGTTTACTGAGACAAGCTTATTAAGAATGGCTACACTAAAACACATAAACACTCACTCACTCACACACACATACACACACACACACACATACACACACACACACACACTCAAAATTGTCCAGACATTTTAAAATGTTTCATTTTTATTTTTATTTCAGCTCATTAATTAATTACCACACTCTACTTAATTGTAGGTCAAGAGTAACCTACAATAAAATAATTAGACATGGGAGGAAACTAGCTATCCTATCAGAGGACAACAAGTCACATCTCTAGAAAATATTGAAACAAGTAGAATACTGAAACATTTCCCCAAGGATCCTTATCTTATCACAACACATAGTTAGGGGAACCCGTATCTCTCAACACAGGTTGAGGACTAGGTTATACTGAGAGAGGATAGCATTTAAAAGTTAACTTGTAGAAAAGATAGAAATCCCTCCCTCCTCCATTGCAGTCATTATTCCACAGCAGCAAACAGCCTCAGCCTACTTGGCATGCCGCACTCGTGTATGCTGTAGTGGCTGGGCATTGGCCTCAAGTGTACTATTTTCATAAGGCAATAATCAAAATAAGGAGACAAATTTGATTCCACTGAATTTGAATTTCAGGTTCTTTGGGGAAATCTGCTTGTGATTCAAAGGACCGATAGAGTCATCCTTCTAGGGTAAAAAGATGGTCTATTTTTATCTGTGTTTTAGATAGCCCCCTACATGCATTCCGTATTCTGAACATCATACTTTTGAATCACCTCCATTTACACTTTTCCTTGGTTGTACTATGTCCTTGAAAACCAAATCAGAGATTTTCACATTTCTAAATCTGTTAATCATCCCCCATTCTTCTTAGTTGAAATATGAGTATCATTTTACAATTATCTCCTCAATAAAATTCAACTCACAACTTCATACTGATTTTCTAACTCATTAACTGCTTTCACTATATAATATTTATATTGTTCAAATCTGGTAGACATAGAGATACCCAAAGCCTGGCCATTTTGTATTTGCCCATTCTTTTCATATTAGTCAATTCTTAAGTGTTTTTAAAATGAAAACAAATTCTTCTTCCAAACAATACATTCTAACCACAGGTTTCCCTCCTCTTCCTCTCCTCTAATTTTACGTAGATGATATGCTCTGATATCACCTACATTTATATCTCTATGTGGTTATTTTCTTATAGACCTAAGTATTCAACTGTCTTTTGGACCCTTCCCCTTAAGCATAGTAAAGGCAACTCAAAGTTAACAGTGTCCATAAGACTCTGATGTCCCTGTCATCCTCCATGTATTTGTGACTGGTCACTCATTACTCCATGGGAATAACAGTGAACTTGTCAGTGAATTTAACTTCACTTTTAAGGGAACACTTATAAGCTCATTACATTGAAATGCCAGTACAGGTCTATGATTCTTTTCCTGACACATTTGTAGCCACCACTCTCTGCCCCATCTACCTTCAATCTCTTTTCTTGACTCTGGCTTATACATGAGGGGCACACCATTCAGATCGTGTTATTCATTTATCTGTTTAAATGCCATTGCATAAATCTGTCATTTAGAGAGACAAAGACCCAAAATGTATCTACCCAGCAGAATTCTCTCACTAACAAATTAACACAGGTATGCATTTATTCCTTCCCTCACGACTCACCACACATGGGACCATGAATCTCATGATGTTCTGAACAGAACTACTTCAAGTACATCTCAACTTCAGTCACCTTACATGCCTGTTTGTTTCTTCAGAAATAACTTTCTGATGTAGGTATTTCTACATGTCCCCTTCTCGATTTTGTTCAGCTTTATAAATTTGTGTAGTAATTTTATATGCAAATTAGAAATCCTATTTTCTAATTTCTATGCTCTCCTTTCCTCTTAAGCCAAATTAGTTCTTTCCCAGATTTTGTCTTCATTTTATTGCACTATATGTCACATAGCCATTTGTTATTTTGTCATTTGTTGGACTACAGGCTAACTGTGGAACAATTTTAGACTATTTAGTATGCTGTAGGATCTCACAATACATGATATAATTTAAATATTCAGTAAGTGCTTTTTAATGGAATTTGTGTTCAGGAATTCCTTCACAACATGCTAAATAATTACATTATGTTCCTGTCCTAAGACGAATCTTATCCTGATTGTCCACATAGGCTTCTGTTGGCTTCTCGTGTCCTTTATGCTTGATCCTCATCTCTTTTAGCACTGACTATTCTTATAGAAAATAACAATGCTGCTTCAGCAGGGATTAGTGATCACTACCTGCTTGTACTAACTTTATGCAAAATTGTACATATAACTAAATTCTTCCTAGGAAATTTCAAAGAATCATGATACTTATACAGAAGTAGTAAGTATAAAGTCACTAGATAAGCCTTGCAGCAGACATGTGGCAAAACACTGCTGATCTTTCTAGAGACAGGCAAAAGGTGAAGAAGTAGTTCGAGACAGGTACAGAATCAAAAACTTCTCAAAAACATCTAAGAAAAAGACGTCGTTCCCTGTCATACTTAATATAATAGACGAGAAAAAGTTCAGTTCACAAATTTAGAACACAGAAACTTGGGAATATGAATTTCAGAAAGGCTGTAAATTGTAAGCTTTCTTCCCATTACCTTCACTGTCTAGTGAAGCACAATCTAGTATCTAATAAGTTATACACAGTAACATTTAATAATTGATGGATACAAGACAGAGGTACACATAAACACATTTAGAAACAACCCCAAAATACTTTTAATTCTATGTTAAGTCTCATGCTTCTAAAGTTCTCTGGGAAATTTACTCATCAGAAAGATATTGATTAGTTTTGCTTTCACTTACATATTTGTTTAAAAACATGTGTTCACTAGGTGAAGTTTAAACTCCAAATGCAGGACTCAGTTGAGAAGTCCAGCCCCAGAGCAAGGAGGGTCCTGAGAAAGGCAGAAGTGGGAATGGTGCTGATTCAATAATGACTCAGAGTCAGTAGTGGATACAAGCTGTCAGTTCAGGAACTCTCTCTGTTCCCATATGATTCTCAGTATTCTTCATTCTTCAGCTTAATCATTCTTCAGCTTAATTCCTTCTTCCTTTTTATTCTTTTGCTTTCTCCATTCTCGTGCTGTTGCCTTCTCCCATTAAGAGAGCCTGAACTCAGTCTTTTATTTACCAAAGCTACATCATCAAGATTTTGATCATTGTAAATAATTATCAAAAATTCTTACATTTATACAAACTTTATGAGCCCAGATCAATAGTACCAACCACCGTTTCCTTAGAGCAGAACTAAAAACGAAACAAAAGCACATTGTCTTATAGGTTTACACCTATTCTTAATGGGTAGCTGGGCACAACTCTTACAGTTTCCAGTTACAGCAGACTTTAGTAACTATTTCCATATAAAATCAGAAAGATAATAGAATACTAAAATTAAAATGATTCTTTAGAAACTATTAATTTTTGTAACTAAAACAGTTATCTCTCTCTAATATTTTTCAAGGCATTATTATCTCCAATATTTCAAACAGCTTGAAAAACAGTGTATTAACTTTTTATATGCTTCTACACCATCTTTTAATTCTCTAATCTTCACTTCCTTATCCTAGCAATTCCATGGCCTCATGTACCCTCCTTCTAATATTATTTATTTCTAAATCACATATACTTTCCTATTTTTTAAATTCATACCTTTTCTTCTTGAGACCATTTTAATTCTCTATCATCCTGGCTAATGAATACAGCAGTCATTGGAACAGAAGGTACAAGGGTGTCCTCATGATTCCAAATTCAAACCAAGTCTTGCAATGAATCATTCTTTCAAAGGACCATTTATGGCCTCTGTGGTTATGTTGTCTAGATTCTTTCCCATGGCTCTGAAGGGCAAACAGAGGGCCTGTTCCTCAACCTCCACAGCATCATGACTATTTCCATTCTTCATTTTTGAAAACCCATTTGTTTTTGTTATTATTATAGCATGAGTAGCTATGAGTAATGGGGGAAGTATATTCCCTAGAAATAAAGATTGAAAGTAGAGTAGCAAAGACAGCAGATCAGCTTCAAGTCCAGAGCAGCCATCAGTCCATATGGGGATCATAGGGATCAAAGGCCTGGTGAGACTCCAGGGTCAGGAACTGTACCAAACTTCCCATATGCAGCCATGCAAGACTTGACACTCAGTTCTGAGGACCCACTGAGCATGGGAAATTATAACCCCTATTGATAAAGAGATTGCTGTTTCAGTCTGTTATAGAAAGTTTAAAGAAGTGAAAACCAGAAATATTTAATTCATTGCAATTGTGAGAAATAGAACCAAGTTCACTGGACTATTTAATAGATATGCAGTTGCATGCTACAGCTTTGTATGGGATCACATTTGCAATTATTTTGAGCTACCTTAAAATCTCCCAACAGCCTCACTTAACTCGCATTTCTGTTTCTTATATCAAATATCTCTTGTAGTGTTATGTTTAGAAGCATGCACTTGAGGTTGGGGGAATGCTTGCTGTACAAATGTGGTGATCTGAGTTAGAATCTCCAGGAGCCCTATAATAGACACGTTCTACTAGAGAGCCTGTGTTAAAGTACATGGTGAAGAATGAGAGCACATGCCTGCTGTCTTCTGGCATCCCACCAATCCTTGTATTTACAGCCACAGGAAAGGAATAAACAAACAAACAAATAAATAAATAAGCAAATAAATAAAACCACACTTATTTCTGTTTATGATTCTATAACTGAACCCCAAAACAATTTTATCAGTTTTTCATTAAATATATCTTACAGATTTTGGAATTTATAGCATTTTCCATTCACTAAATTGTAATTAATGTTTATACTTCCATGATCCTGCTCAGATGGTCAGGTTGCTACATATGAAAATACTTAACCTTTTTTTTTTTTGAACACTACATACTATTGTAAACTCAGTGTCATCATCTTTTTCATGTTCATTTAGATTCAGTGTTATCTAAGTGTTAAGAGAGATATAAGAAAATATATAAGCTTACCTTCAATTCTTAAGTAGGAAATCCATGGTTTATATTTAAATGTCTGACAACTAGTTTCAGTCATTACATTTTGAGTCACTTCTGTAAAGGCTTAAATGAGGTTGAAATGTTAATATTGACCCATTGTTCTATTTAGAGGTATTTTATTCCAACAGCATGGCTACTCTGATCTTATCCAAAGACCTTCTAGGTCTGTGTGATATGGCTGGAATACAGATATGCCCTTGATACACGACTTTAATCCTCATGGCTAGAATTGCTCAGTACACAGCTTTAATCTAAAACAGTGACTCCTAATTGAGGAGCAAACATAGTGATGAATCAGAGAAAGATTTGACAGAATGAGTCAGAGATAAAATAAGCCTAACTGTCAGGAGAAAACTTATTTATATGTATTACAGGAAGAGAGTTTAGTTCATCAGTGGGTTGTGAACTGAGTCAGTTGAGAGTCAGTACAGTGAGTTTAATGCATCTGAGTTTAGGGAAAGGTTGCAGATGAAAAGCAGAATGAGCCAGAGAATAAGGAACCAGAAGATTAGAAAAAACTGCCAGAGTTAGTTTGACATCAAGCAGAGCAATTCAGTTTGAAGGTGTAAGAAACCAGTTTGAATAAGTCAGCTTTGAGAAGATTTTAAGCAAGAAGAGTTGAGTTGAGCCAGCTAGTAAGAATTCAGAGCAACTAGAATGGGTAAACTTATGCAGCAGTAAGTCTCTGTGATGATAATTATATTAGGCAAATAAAAGTTACATTTACAGTTCTTATTAAAATATTCAACTCACAGTTCCAATTTATTAAAGTGTTATCTCAATTATAGTTTTCTGCCCAGCATTCAAAAGTTTTAACTGAATTTTATAAGTAATTGTAAATAATAATAAATAATAACATGCCATAAAATATTAACATTCAGATAATTTTATAAGTAGTTGTAAATAATAATAAACAATAACATGTCATGTTAATAAAATACTAACATTCAGATTGTATTTGATTGATAAGGTTTAAGGAATCAAGTTAAAATGTAATTCAGGAGAACTGCTGGGATTAATGAAAGTTTATGTAATGTGGTTTTCATATGAGAGGAGAGCAGATAGGCCATATTGAGAAGACTAGTCTTAGTTCACAGAATTAGAAATTAGAGTACTATTTCCATTTTTTTTAAAAATTTAAAAAAAATTAAAATTTAAAATTAAAAAAATTTAATATTTGTGCCTTTCATAAATGTAAACTCAGTAGCTAACACTAAAATATAATAAGAAACAAAAGTAGTCATTACCATTTTTTTCATAAGAAGTCTAAACACATTAGAGAATAAAGATGCTTTCATTAGGCCACACTACTCACCCTCCATCCATTGTGAGCTTGGTTGTAATTCATAGTCTGACATCAGCTTTCTGTTGGAATGATGATCATTGGTACAATCAGTGTTACTGTTCCATCAAAAACTATTTATGCATCTGCAAGTTGGATGCAGCTGGATGTAGGTAGAGAGTACACTGTGCTGTGATAATAATATTCCACTTAAATCAAGAAGTTACCTTGTGTGAAGCCATGCCACTCCTCCACAACCGTCTGAAGAATTGTTTACCTTCCCTCTTTTCACCTTCTACAATTTTAGATTTCTGGATTAACCTTGGGATGCTTGTTAGATTTATATTAACAGCAAGACATGTTTATTTAAGAAGAGATATTCTCATCAGAGAAAATGCCACTAGGAGATTTACATGTAGAAAAACTTGGAGAGTATTGTTTTGTTTTATTTTGTTTTGTTTTGAGACAGGGTTTCTCTGTGTATAGCCATAACTGTCTTGATCTTACTGTGTAGATCAGGTTGACCTCAAACTCATAGAGATCTGCATAACTCTGCCTTCTGGGTGCTGGGATTAAAGGAGTCTACCACCAGTGTCTGGCAAGTATTTGTTGTTGTTGTCGTCGTCATTGTTATAATTAATGAAAGAAGGGTCAGATCAATATTGTGAGTGCCACCTCTAAGCAGATCACTATAGAAAGCATAATAAAGCAAGATGAGGAAGTCATGAGGAACAAGCCAATAAGCCTTTATGACTTGTGCGGTTCCTATCTTGTTGTTGTTGAGTTTTCTCCGTGATTACACTCAGTGACATTATCTTCTGTTATATAGAACTATAAGCTAAAAGAAACTTTTCTTCCCAATTTGCTATGGTCATGACGTTTTATCACAACAATGGAAACTCTAAGATAGGTAGCATTCTCTTTATTTTTAGGTTACTCTTGTCATATAATTTCATCTTTCCCTTTAAGTAATTTTTATATTTTGTGGCTTGTATATATTAAGGTCAAGATGAAAAAAATTCTACCTCCTAAAATTAAATCTCATATATAATGGCTTTACCTGTTCAACCTTTATAGATACTAGATATAGAAGAATATATGTATATCTATTAAATCTACTAATACTGCATGCAACATCTCTAAGTTTCTATCTTTTAACATGTTACTTAACAATATACCAAAGGATTAACATCTCTATTTATAACTTGTCTTGTTGCTGTGATAAAAATAACCTGAAAGAAGCAACTTGAAGATGAATGATGGTTTATTTAGCCTCACAGTTTGAAGGTAGAACCTATTATGTAGGAGACATCATGGTGGCAAGAGGTTGAAGCATTTGATCATATAGCACATGTAGTCAGGAAGCAAGAAGAGATGATTCTCAATCTTCTTTTAATTCATTACTGAACTCTAGCTGATGGAATGGTGATGTATATATTTAGAGTGGATATTTCCATGTCAATTATCCTAACCTAGAATTTCTCTTGCAAGTAATGCCCAGGGATTTCTTTACCTGGTAAATCTAAATCTCATAAAGTTGTTGATTGACAATTAAGATTACCTACCATGTAAGATTACCATCATTCCACTTAAGTTGATAAAAGTTATTGTCTCATTTGTATTATATTATATATAAGAAAACATTAAATTTATTTAAAAATAAATATATAAACACAGAACAAGCACACACACAACTTTGTTACTGGAAATATTTTACCAAGATCCAAACCAATATCTACACTTTTTTGGCTCTTAAAATTATGAAAGTATACATGCCCTCTGAAATGAAAGATACTTAAAAGCAAAGAATATTGGATGCTACAGTAGTCATGTATAAATAGAGAAAATACTAATACCCTGAAATATTCAAAATTATATAAGGTAACGAGGGTAGGAATAATGATGCTTTAAAGAAATGTCCCCTATCTATGTGAAACAATTATACATGTAATACATTTAAATTCCAAATCACTCTTTCAGACCTGCTGAGACATTCTGAACTGTGGACAGTTTCTTTCATAGTAAGCACAGTGAAAACCTTGGTCAGTGGTGAGCATGCTGAAGCAACATACGGGAAGAAAGACTTATTTACTTGAATATCAAACACCGTGTTTTTGTTTTTATCTGGTTCTGTGGCATGCTCATTCAGTGTTGTGTGTGAGGGTGGGAAGTACCTGATGTGACTCTTCTAGGTCATGTGCACAGAAGCTACTTTATTTTTTATGACCTCACATTTACATCCTGAGCCTGTTGTCTACACGGCTATCTTCCTTGCAACATGTATTGCTCATTAAGTCTTAAACCTATAGACACTCCTTGTCTCTTACACAGAATATTTTCTACCAGGCATGATTTTGTCACTGGGGATTTTGTTCTGTGTGGCTCAGTATGGCCAGACCTCTCAGTGAGTTTTTTGCTATCCAGGGAGCAGGAAGCACAGCAACTTTTCTTATATAATTGAATCTTCTTTTAGATGAAACCTCTTTTTCAGCTATGGTTGTCCTTAAATCTGCTTTTCTATCCTTTTAAAAGTTATCTCAGACCATTTAATTTCTCTTTTATCATTTCTACATACCAACCAGAAGCCAGAGAGCTTAAAGTTCTGAGTTTGGACTTTGTCACTATTCATATCAAAGCTTTTTAGTAAGTTCCAAGTACAATCAAAATCAAACCAAAAAGGCAGTTGATATTTGATCTCTAACTAACCACATGACATCATGAGCCACTAGCTCTCCCTGGCAAGTTGACTTCAAAAGGATGATCTTATGTCCAGTTATTAATGTTTCAATCTATTTTTCTTGGGATACACTTTGTCTAGATATGCACTTCTTCCAGTAATTCCTTTTCTTTGTTCTTCTTCTAAAAGTATCTGGGAGAATTTTCATGGGCAATTAATAGAATGTAGAAATTACTTTGGCCCCCAACTCACAAACACCCTACTAATAGCTTTTTCTATATCAAAAGCTTTCTCTCTACCATTAACTTTATATTTATCTTAGTAAAGTAACTTTACACTTTTGTTAAATTATTTGCTTGTATGTGCTAGGACAAAGGGCAGAGACTGAGGGAAAGGCCAACCAATGACTGGCCCATATTAAGAACCATCCCATGGGCAAGAACCAATCCCTGACACTATTAGTGATATTCTGTTATGCTTGCAGATGGGAGCCTAGCATAACTCTCCTCTGAAAGGCTCTATCTAAAAGCCAGTGAAAAGAGAAGCTGAGAGTCACAGTCAAACATTAGATGGAGCTTGGGGAGTCTCACGGAAGAGTTGGCAGAAGGATTGAGGGACCCAAAAAGGACAGGGACTTCACAGGAAGAATTCAACTAACTGTGCGGGCTCTCAGAAATTGAACCACCAACATAAGCTGGACATAGGCCCAGTGCACATATGTAGCAAATGTACAGCTTGGTCTTCATGTGTGTTCTCCCAAAGGAAAAGCGGGAGCTGTCCATGAATCTGTTGCCTATGTGCCTATGGATCCTGTTTCCCTAGCTGTAACAACTTGTGTGGCCTCAGTGGGAGAGCATGTCCTAGTCCTTAAGTGACTTGAGGAGCTGGAAATGTGGCATGGACTGTGTGGGGTATTTGAGGGTTGGGGGATATGAATGGAGGTTAGGGAATTGTGGGGGCAGACACACGGGGGGGCTTCCCCCTTCTCAATGGATAAGGGAAGGAGAAATGGAGAGAGGATTTGTGTGAGGGTGAGGGGATACTGGGAGGAGAAGGGGCTGATATGGGATTGGAAAGTAAGTAAAACAATAAATTTAAAAATATTTGCCTGCTTGTCATTATTAACAATACAAATTTATATTTTTATTTTGAATTCTTTCTTCTTCTTCTTCTTCTTCTTCTTCTTCTTCTTCTTCTTCTTCTTCTTCTTCTTCTTCTTCTTCTTCTTCTTCTCTCTCTCTCTCTCTCTCTCTCTCTCTCTCTCTCTCTCTCTCTCTCAGATTAATGAATGTGATTGCAGGTGTGTGAGAATGTGGAGGGCATATTTACCTAGAAATTGTTTTTTATAATCCACCTGCTTTACTTATTTTGGCATGCCCTTGAGAGTTATCTTGGCATGAGTTATCTTGATATTACCTTGTGTCTAATTCATTAACAATATCCCATTTTATATCGACTGTAAAGATAACTTATGATATATTTCTGTGAAAACAATTTAAGTGATGTTAGTGACTTAATAATCTTCTAATAAGTACAAAGTTGTTGCATTAATTAAATGACGTTAAAGTAAATGATGTAGAGTCTAAATACCCATGCCAGTGAGCTTTGTTTGTTATACTCGAGACAGAATTCAGTCTTGTGTATCCTAGACAAGATCTCTAGCCCCAGGCATTGATTTGTGTTCTGAATTTTACCATTGTTAATTAAGTAATATTTAAGTGCAAAAAGGCAAATAAGTAGATATTTTAAATAAGAAGGAAGTGATATTAATAATAGTAGAATCACAGATAAAAAGAAGTTTTTAACTATGTTTGGCCTTTTAGGAGAAAAAACTACAAACATGTCCTTTGCAAACAGAATTTATAGTTCTATGCTGTAAATTATGTACCAATATATAAATTGACTTTTCTTCCTTTATTAAAACATACTTCTGAAATGTCAAAGTTACTTACTACCTAGGCATGAAAGACATATCTACTTCATTAATTATCATAAAACTCATTGTTTGAGAACATATGGATTACATTGCAGAAAGCTTGTTAGTCAAAGAAATAGAAAATTTTATATTGAGCACACTATATTAGTGCAAAGGAATTATGATTAAAAATCTATCCAATGCTAAGCTATGTTATAGTAATTCATTTTAGAATTTTAAAGTTGTTTTTTTACAATATAATAAAAATTAGATATTTCTGACATCCATTATTAAAATAAAGTAGTTCTGTGACATATGTCACTTAGAATAACTACAGTCTCAATTAAAATTGTAAAAAACGGTAAGTGCTGTAGCTTTAATAGACTGGGGTTATGAAAATTGGAAGGAAAAATGAGTCATTTTGCTTCTAAATGTATTTAGTTTTGTAGACAAATATACTCTTTTTAAAAAATATCCAGTTTGGTTATTAATATAACAAGCTTCTGAATATGTGGATTGAGGTGTAACATTAATTTATGAAGACTCCGACAACTCAGAATTGATGCATACATGAACCTAACCAAAATTACAGAGAAGTTGTCTAATTTGTAACGGAACTAGCATACAACACTTAATGAGACTGAGAGGCATGCAATTATATTTCAGTAGAGATTGATTGGCACTAAAATGTATTGCAAGTATATAACAAGAACAAACTTCCTTGATGAAATAAGCAGACGATACTTAGTGTCTAGCAAGACAATAGAATGTCTAATTGAATGATGCACTGTTTCCTGTGGTAGATTATGTGAGCTAGTACAAAAGTTTTATCTTTGTATGAATCAGATTAGAGTTAAGCTACATATTTTTAATGTTAGATTAAAAGAAAGAAACTCATGTGTTTAAAACATTTCTCAAAAAGTTGTTAGACTATACAACTCTTTCTCAAAGTGTTGTCAATTAGGTAGTGACTTGGCTTCAAGCCAAAGGTAGTTGCCTAGCTATGTTTTTATTCTGGAATGCTTTTTTAAAATGGTTTATGGTGAAAGAATGAAATAGGATGCCAAAGAAAATCAATTCAAGACCTGTCACTTGACATGTTTGTTCATATTTCATCTGCCACACATATTATGTGGTTATGTGCAAAGTTGGAATGTTAGCAGGAAGTAGAGACTGAAATAACAGAAGAGGAGCGATGTGTGTGTGGGGGGGAATAAATAAATGCTGAATGATATGTCACTCTATACAGTGACATATTAATTTTAGTGTCTTGTGTTTCAGGGAAAAGGTCAATGAATACATGATAGTAGAATCGATAATCTCTATATTATGTCCTTCCAGAGAGTTAGCCATAAAACAGTTTAGGTGGTTTCCTGAATGCCTTATAATTTTTCTGCAACAGTTTTCCCTATTAGCAGTATATTCCAAGGAAACCCTTACAAAATCTGAAGAACACTTTGTGCAGAATAAAACTGACATTAATGGTATATAGTTCTGTGCTCCTTACATTTATAGTTCTTTGTGGTAGAAATAAGACAGACTCATCATATTCCCATACATTAATTTTATCATCCATTCCATAAGTTTGGAATCATAAATTTTCTGCCTGTCAGATTCTCTGACTATCAGATTCCTTGGAGGTATAATAAGTATGTTGCTTATCTTTTGACTCCCAACATCTGGCTCATTCTCTGACATTTAGAAAATGCTCAATTGATGCTGTTTATCATCCTATTATATGAGAGGAACACTATGAGGACAGAGGATTTTGTTGTGTCACACAAGTAAGGATTCCCCTCTCCCTGCCTCTTTCTTCTTTTATTATGTTTTCTGAAATTGTTATTCATGTGTACTATGCATTTTGGTTATTATAAGAACCCCTGTACCCTCTTAGACCCATTAGTCTCTACTCTCCATATAAATGTCCTTCTCACTTTCCTTACATTGTTTGGTTATGTTTGAGATCCAGTAATCTAACCAGGATTGTCTATGAGGCAGTGTGTTTAGAACTATTCACAGGTTCCTTGCCCAGAATCCATTAGTAGTCAATAGTTTATCAAAGGGAACAGGGTCCCAATCAGGTCTTTCCTGATCTATAACTGACAGAGGACAAGGCAAAATTTTTGTAGGTTCTTTGAAGTCAGCCTCATCTGATGTGAGGTCATCATGATTGAATTAGCTGTGTCATGTTTAGAAGATAGCATTTTACTTCTTCCTTCTTGTGCTCTGGTTTTTTTTTTTTTTTTTTTTTTTTTTTTTAAATTTGCTTCTTTTTTGTAATGTTGTCTGACAGGCATTCTCTTAAAAGTTAGAAAAACACATAAACCTAATATTTTTCTACAATATTTATATAGTAAAAGGCACAATTAAAATCAAGTGCCATATTGAGTATCTGGATATAATATATAGTTGTTATTAATATCATTTGATTATTTTATTGTAAGATAATCACTCCATGTGTTAATTTTTAAAATTATCATCCTATAACTTAAATTTTGCATTGTTAAACATAATGAAAGTTCATCTGTTTCTTTGCTGCTTTGCTCACACCACTAAAATGAAAGGCATCTAGCATTCTACAAGGCCTGTCCTATATTCACTTGTCACTTGTAGTGTCAGGCCACACCCATTTTTTCTCTATATTGATGTTATTTCCGTGGCTCAAAAGGGAGAGAAGAGGGAGGAGAGAAAGAGTAATTTTGGTTTTATTTTTTTGCATGTGCACTGAGAACTTCTGAAGACTATATTTTTGCAGCCAGAGTTGAGTGTGATATTGTCCTACAACCCATTGTGGAGAGACCAAGGGTTTTGCTGAGTATCTTGCATTTCAGATCCTTGTCATTCTAGCCCAAAACGCATACAGTTCAGGTTTTGTCAAGGTATAGTAATGTCCCAAGCTTGTTTGTATTAAAGTATATTGAGAACATTGTATTTGCTCGTCTCAATTTACTTAAACAAGTTTTTTTCTCTCTGAAACATAGTTTAATGTTTCAATATATCCCTTAATCCAGATTTCTCTCCAGTAATGGCTCAGATGACATTTTTAAAAAACAATTTTGTGTATTTCTCTTTCACTTTCTGTCATTCCAGCTACAGTATTTTAATACACTGAAATATACCAGATGTTAGTGTGTATACAGCCTATAAAATTACTACTACTATTATCAGAACAACTATTGTTGTTGTTGTTGTCTTCAAGTTGTTGTCTTTTTCTGTCCCAAGGATAAGAACTTGATTGATTACTACTGTATCTCTCAATAGTAGAAACTAGAACTGTATTTGAAGCAAGACTTATAAAACATAGATTTTAGAAACATGATGAGTGAATAAAGGGACAAATGAGTTTTCTTCTCAGAGTTAACTGACTCTACCTGTTGTCCTGTACCTATAATGCCATATTCTGATATTTTGAGAGTTTTCTTCTTCATTTGTCTTATAGTCCCTTTTGCTTATAGTTGTCTCTGAAATTTAAAATAACGGCATTTCTGTTTTCACTCACATTTTCAGAATTGGTGTGCATAACTTCAACCACTTAGAAGGAAATGATGCTCCAATTCATCCTCTGTAGGTCATCAATCTGTGGCTTCCTATTGCATCCGTAAATGATCTCAACTATCAGGTTTGGTTTCTGCTTTCATTATTATTTTCTTGGTTGAATAACCTTACTTTTTATGTCAACTTATAGTTTTTAAATAGGACTAAAATACTTTTCTTAAAATAGTATGAATTCAGTTTATCAAGATATCCTCTTCATATTGAAGAAAAATTATTTATTACACTTCAGATTTTATTTCTTCTCCCTTTGTCCACCCTCCGAAAGATCCACATCCCATACCTCCAACTAAACCCCTGTCTCTAGGAGGTTGTGCCCATTTCCTACCCCTACCCCACTTAACCTTTAAACTCTCTGGGGCCTCCAGTCTATTGAGGATTAGGTGCATCACCTCTGAATGAGCATGGACTGGACAGTCCTCTGCTGCATATGTGTTGGGGATTCATATCAGTTGGTGTATGCTGCCTTTTTGGTGGTCCAGTTTTTGAGAGATCTCGGGGATCCAGATTATTTGAGACTGCTATTCCTCCTACAGGGTCACTTTCCTCCTCAGCTTTTTTCAGCCTTTTCCTAATTCAATCACGGGGCTCAGTAGCTTCTGTTCATTGGTTGGGTGCAAGTATCTGCATCTGACTCTTTCAGTTGCTTGTTGGATCTTTAAGAGGGCAGTCATGATAGGTCCCTTTTTGAGAGTGCTCCATAGCCTCAGTAATAGTGTCAGGCCTTGGGACCTCCCCTTGAGCTGGATTACACTTTGGGCCTGTCACTGAACCTTCTTTTCCCTTAAGCTCCTCTCCACTTCCATCCCTATAGTTTTTTCAAACAGGAACAATAATGGGTCAGAATTTTGACTGTGGGATGGCAACCCCTTCTTCATCTGATGCCCTGTCTTCCTGCTGGAGGTGGGCTCTATAGTTCCTTCTCCTTACTGTGGGGCATTTCATCTAAGGTCCTTCCCTTTAAGTCCTGAGAGTCTCTCACCTCCCAGGTTTCACATTTTAATGCCATTATGAATTTACCTCTGTGGTACTTTGGAGTGTACAATAAAAAGTATTTAATTGTTGCTTGCTAAATACATTATCTTGTTTTTTAAAACTGATATTGCATCATTTTTTTCTTTTATTTCTTTGTTGTTAGTGTATAGCAAGTTTGCTTTTTTTAAAAATATTTAGGTCTTAGCAATATTAACCTTTGGCTTTTTACTATAAACACTATGGTCTGTTTTCTATAAAATACTATTTTTGACTACAGACTCTAAATTATTATACACTTCTGCTCATTTTCATTTAATTAAATACATTTTCACATTTTTTTCAAAGATTTCTTCATGACTTGATGGTTAAATTACAGAAGACTGTTGATATAAAAGAAGAAAAAAACCTCCTACTTATAATGTTAGGCTTGTCTGATGTTAAGTAATGTGACATTTGTGAGGAAGGTGATCATATGTATACTCATATGTATATTCTTGATAGTTTGTATAAATTTGTGAATTAGACTATTGGGTTCTCTTTGAAATTCTGTAATCTAGGTTCATTCAATGTAGAGTGTGCTGATCTCTGAGTTCTAAAGATTTTCCCAAGTCACAGAATTACAAACAATTTCTAACTATAGATGATTCATATCCAGGGATTCTTTGGAGTATGTTATTGGAAGATGGCTCATAGCTACTGTGTATTTCAAACCATGCTCCTTTTGCCTTTCAATTTTGCATGTCATTGTACTGTAATGAATCAATGCTTTAGGTAAGTTTATATGCTGAGTGCTACACTTTCATAGCAAATCTCTACACTTGAAAGTAGTTTTAGGTAGTTCAGTCAAAGGTAAAAAAATGTGTGTAATTTCAAGACATTTTTGATGTTGAATACTATTGATTTCTACTTTATTTTCATTAGCAAATAAATTATAGTTTGATTTATCTTGTTTTTTAAAGACTGATATTGCATCATTTTTTTCTTTTATTTCTTTGTTGTTAGTGTATAGCAAGTTTGCTTTTAATTGTCTTTTTAATTTAGATTTTTGTAGGGTATCCTTCTGTCTTTTAATTGTCTTTTTAATTTAGATTTTTGTAGGGTATGCTTATAAACTAAATTATTCTTAATAGGGGATATTTTAGGTTTACTTATAAAAACATTTTTCTGCATTCATTTGTTCATTGTTTTATTTTATGAACATAAGAGTTTAATTTGGTTGATGGTGTATGAACAGATAATTTCCATTCATGATTTTTCTGTGTGTCCTATTCGCAAGTGAGATAATAGTAGTTTATCTTAGCAACTCTAAAGTCTGTCTATTCTTTCAAGCAACAGTTTTAGTTCAAGCATTTTGCTGAGTAAATTTAACAACATTATTATAAAATTGAGATTTGTAATATTCAAATACTACTTCAAATTTTTATAGATTTTTTTTGTTTTAAATTTATATACACAGTTGTTTTATTTTTACTTTATCAAATAGTTTCTCTCAGTAGGTCAGGCTGGCCTAGAACTCGTCAAGTAGCCCAGGATGATCCCGAATATGCAATCTTCCTGCATCTACTTTCTAAATGATGACAGTAATGGTGTGCACTACTGTTTATTCTCAACACTTCCAATTGTAGTATGTCATGTTTTTTGTAAAATAAAGTTATGTAATATTTATATTAATGTGGTTTTCTTATAAACACTTCATATTTGATTACTTCCTTATGAACCCTTCTGTCTTTTAATTGGCAAATTTGGATTTAATGTAATTATTAATACGATTAATACAAAATCTATCTGTATCCCCATCCTTTTCTGTTTTCTATATTTGAATTTCAATGTTTCTTCTTTTTTTGCTTCAATACAGCTTTATTTTTATATGTTTCATTCATTATTTTGCTACTAACTAAAGTAAATTTCTCATTATAATGATTTAGCCTTAAAAGGGGTTTTAATGGTTATTTGGAATTTTAAATCAGCAATTTTAAGTAGCATCTATCTTTATATAACAATGAAAAAATATTCTTATATTTTTCTACTTTGCCCATCACCTGTTAAGAAACAAAAAGCAAAATTAAGGGAAAATTTGTTTTATTAACTGTACTTTTGTTTTTAATTTTTACAGACATAAGAAAGACAAGTTTCTGCAAATAATTCATTGCTGTCCTTTGTGTGAGGTCCTTTTTAATCTTTGTCATATCTCCTTATATTGTGTAGTCACATGATCCAATAACCTTTCCTTTCTAAATTGAAACTTTTTCATGCTCCTGAAACACTAATCACTACATCTGTATGTCAGGGAATCCACCCTCCCTACATGCTTTTCATCTTCACTATGGACAAATCATACCCAAATGAAGGAAGGTAGAAAGAATACAGGGCTTATCTCTAATTTCTCTTTATCATATTCACAACCAAACACTGCCTAATGATTTATTCTAAAAATCCATAGAAATCATTCTTTCATTTTGTTTTCTATAAATTTACAGTTATTTTTAACATTTTGAGGATCTTCCTAGTGCCAACTACTACTTAATTGACTATTAGTTTTTACCATCAGGATGTACAAACTTGACATTTGCTCAGCCCTCTTCTTGACTGTTGTGTTATTTTAGTTCATATGTTTTAAACGTGTGAAAACATACAGCTGCTATTTCAGACTTTGACTTCCATGCACTCATATTCACCTACTTTTTCCTCTTTGTCAGGACCTTTATTTCTCCTTGCAGTTTCAAGTGCAGAGTTGGAATTTGGGAAACAAAGAAAGGGACAGAAGAAAACAAAGGAGGAACAGAAGCCAAGGGAAAAATATTTTTTTAACCAATATTTAAGATTGCTTACAGATATATCTTAAAAGAAATATGTGAAGCAATGGTTTTAGAAAAAACTCTCCAGATCAAAGATGTAGTAGGAAATGTTCCATAACTCAACATTAATGCTTTAACTTTTCTGTAAATACTTACCAAAGGAAATAATTTCTAATATAAAATATATAGAAATGTCATTCCAAACATATGAAGCAGTTGTGCAGCTCTGTCTTCATGTTCATTCTGAATAACTGGAGTTGATGCTATCCCAAAATCTGCTGCCTGTCTGTGGGATATGTTCTTCTAGCTGGGCTGCCTCATCTAGATTTATGGGAAAGGATGTACCTAGCAGTGCAGACACTTGATGTACCAGGCTGGGTATATACTAAGGGAATGCCTCCACCCTCTCAGAGTAGAAGGGGAGAGGTGATAGGAGGAAGGGACTATGGGAGGGGAGATGTGATAGGGGCGGGGATCAGGATCAGCATTCTATAGTTGTGTTTAGTTCTTTGACTAGGGTTGAGGCACTGTGCGTTGTCTCCATTTCATGTTTGCATGTCCAGTGGTCTGGACATGTGAGAGTAGAGAAGGGGAATAGAGAGGAGGCTTAGTAGAGTACAGAGGAGTTGAAGATGAGGGGAAAACACAGGGAGGAAGGGAAACTTTAATTTGGCAATGGAGAGCTAAGTACAGAAATAAGAATGATGATTGTGTCTGATAAATAGTAAAGAAGCATGTTATTATCTAGCCACCTAAATTATATATACCACATATATTATCATATATATTATCATATATATACACATATATATACATAACACATGCATATATCATAATATAATATATATCACACATATATACATAAAGCACACAAATCTTTGTATACATATACATACCTATATAAATATCTACTTTAAGTGAAATTTTGTCATCTAGGCTAACAATGCTCATTCCAAACTTCATAAACTAGGCAAAACCCCCACACCAGGCATAGAACGTCCATTTGAGTTGATGGTCATAGTTCTTCAAAAGACTTCCAAATAATATAGGGGACTGTGGTTGCACTTTGTTGGTCTACAAAAGAGGAAGATAAGTCTCTATTTCTTAAGACAGATGTATATCAGACATAGGACACAGAGGCTCTGAGCTGGTTTTTTATTTTTAATTCCATTTCTTAATGCAGCAGTGTTATTCTTGAGAACATTTTTGATATATATATACTTTTCCCCAATAATTTATTTCTTTTTATTCATTTTATATCACTATCACAGACCTTCTCCCTTCTCTTCTTCCAGTTTCACCTTTAAACATTCTACACCCCTCCCCACCCATCACCTCCTCTCCTCCTCAGAGAAGAGGAAGCACTCTGAACCACCCTACCCTGGGACATATAGTCCCAGCAGGACTAGGCTTATCCTGTTCCACTGATGCCAAATTAGACAATCTAGGTGAGGGGAAGGTGATCCAATGGCAGGGAACAAAGAGCAGCACAGCTTCTGTTCCACTTGTTAGAGGTCCTGTATTAAAGATGCTCTAGAATTCAATGAAAACAAAGGAACAACACACCCAAACTTACGGGACTCAGTGAAAGCAGTGGTAAGGGGAAAGTGCGTAGCATTAATTGCCTTCATAAAGTAATTGGAGATTCTGCATAACCAAAGAGGAATAGAGGGAAGGAAATAATCAAACTCAGGGCTGAAATCAATTAATTAGAAACAAAACAATACAAAGAATCAACAAAACCAAGAGCTAGGTCTTTGCGATAACCAATAAGACAGACAAACCTTTAGTCAAACTAACTAAAATGCAAAGAGACAGTATCCAAATTTTTGATGTATTTGACAATACTCATTCTAAATGTGTAAAGTGAGAGAGGTATAATGAATAATTTATATTTTCTTTCTGAATTATCTAAAATCTCTGAATATTGCCTAAACTGCATAATTTCTGGTAACATACACACATGAGTCAAGGTGATTACATTAATGAGGTCACATTTTCAAAACTTTTGGATCACTTACAGAGCTGTAAAAGAACAGTGCTGACAACAGTTTACCTGATCAAAACTTCCTGGTCTCCCATGCTGTTATCAGCACCAGAGCAGATGTTTGTCATTATGCTATGGCTATTGATTACTGTCTGATGTGAATGGGCAGATGGGAAGTCTTACTAGGTGAGACTATACAAGTGATGCTCAAACACTTCATGATTATAATGTTCCAGCGTAGCTCACAAACACCAAATTTTTGAAAATGAGAGAAATATTATGTATTACATATAAGAAATGTATTACATATAAGTCTTTATATACATATGCAAATATGGGCTTGCCGTTACGAAAGTATACAATTATTGGTGATAGTCTTGGCATTTTGTGTTTTTAAAATTTTGTTAGAGTATCTTTTGTTGCCTCATTTGTCTATGTCCAAGAGGGATTTTATTGACTTGATCATTACCTATGAGACAATGTCATGTATTTCTCCTTTCAAACAACAAAATGGAAATTACAGCTTTTTAAATTTTATTTTTAATAATTTAGAAAGAGAATACATTTAGAAATGAGAGAACAGTTAGAGCTATGCATTTTCTCCCAAATGATCAATTTATAAATAGTTCTTGAAATTTTATAAACCACTTTTATAAACTCAATTTCTAATTGAGTTACAAGAGTGTATTATTTTACTATAATGAATAGATGAGTCCCTGTTACTTTAACTATGGTGGGTAGATGATGCATAATTCAGGAGCATCAGTGAATATGGGACATGTCGCACAGCTTTTTATCTTTCTCCATATTTTAGTTCACTGTGAATGACTCAGTTAAGTTTTGTTAAAAGGATAATAAATACAAGAAATAAGCAGGAACATACGGCACTTGGAGCAAATGGTATAAATAAGTTTAAAAGGAAATTAGACATTTTTATTGCAAGTGAATGTTTCATGACAATGGATTAAAAGAACAAGAAATCAAGGAAGGACTTGAAGCTGATGAATCGTGTGGGACACAGACATTGGACAAGTGGCCGTTTTCTACTACCCTGCTGTTTCTCATGTCTTACTGGAAGAACCTGTATTTTAAGATAATTATGTACAGTCAGAGAAATAGTAACAGCTGCATTTTGGAAACTTGGCATGCAAATTACTAGTTCTATTCGGGTCATGTAAGCTTGAATTGATGAGATATGTGAGACAGAATGACTGTCAACAGCTTCTGGTTGAAGGATCTAATCAGCATTGTGGAAGTTAATGAAAGTATGAAGAGGCAAAGATGCTGTCTGAAATGGCTAGAGGGTTTGCAATCCACTGGAACAGGGGATTTAAATCACAGTCATGAAGTAACTCAGAGGATGCATATCTATAGGGAACGTGGCATAGTTAGCTAGTCTGATTTCTCAAGCCAGTTATATTTTTAAGTTTCATTTAGTGGAGCTAGAACAATCCAAATTGAAACAGCTGCAAATGGTATATAATTAGGTCAGGATGCTTTGTTGTCTGGGTTCTCAGTTGCTTGTATTGGCTTTTGTAAAGGTCATTATGAGAAAAGGGATCTGAATAGCAAAGAGATTCCAGCTGGTTAGCTATTATTTTAATTATGTAATGGAATCAGCTATTTCCCTGCCAATAGCTGATGTTACTTAAGGAAAAGTTATTCAAAGACTCATTTTGTTTTATTTCCACTGTGTGTCACAGATCTGTTAACCAAACTTGTTATGTCTTTAAAACTATTTATTTTCTTTTATTTGTTTCTATTCCCATTTGTATTTTTGTTACCTAAAATGTAATAGGTTGCACTTTCACTCAATCTCCAGAAAGGAAAAGGATGCAAAAATAAAACCAAACCCAGGATTTTCTTTAACATATTTGACTATGAGTTGCAAATTCTAGTACATTTAACATAAATTGATAACCTTCACCAGCAATGAAGGTGGTGTAAGTAAGATTTTTTTTGGATGGGTTGCATTAAGAATGGCAGGAGAAATTAATATACTTTAAAAATAAATTTAATAAGCAGCTAATCGTGAGTTAATAATTCCATTTGGGAGTGATGGACAGAGTGGGAAGTGCCATTGGTTTTTGCCAGGGGACCTCACCCCACCATCTTTCATTATACCACAGAATTGCTTTGCATAATTATAACAGTATGACTACGGAGAAGCATTAAAGATAATGAGATTAAATAATACAGAAAGAGACATTATTTCCTGTTTCAGGATATGGGCTATAGAATTGCCATTTAACCCTAGAATTTTGGAAAGTAGAGTTGACTATTTGAATGAATTTCACCTTTTTTTCCCTTCCAATATAGTTCAAATAATCTTTCTTCTCCATTTTGAGATTTCAAAGTCCCCAGAATTACATTTCCTTCTTTTTCCTGGCAATCTAAGTTCTTCCTGGTCGACGTTGTTTCTCACACAGCAAATCCCTCAGTCTGAGGCTCTATCATCTTATCGTCATGTGGACTTCTAGAAATTTTGGCTATTTTCTTAATATTTCCAACAAATACTCTAAATGTACAGTTAATTTAAAAATTATTTTTGCTCTAGATTCATATTTGTCCATAGAGACTTGATTTGGAGATATAACTCCTCTATAAATATGAATATATGTGAATAAATATGAAAATTTTGAATAATTAAATAATTCCTGCAAAATATTATTTATGTACGTATATGTATGTATTTATTCTCTTGATAATGTAGTCAATAGTCAATAATATTTAGAAAAAAGACCCTAAAGCCTACTAGTATATTCATGTATAAGTATGACCTATCAGTTGTGAACCATTGATAAATTTTTCTGATGAAGTTTAGTGACTCAGAGATTAGAAATCATCTAGTTGATATAGAAATGATACACATGTAAGTGAAATATAAAAGTAAATATCTTCATTTTCAAGATCTAAACCAAGAGCTTCATCTAAAATTTATATTAGATCTTGAAAATGATTCAAGAAACTAATCATTAAACCTAGCATTTTCCTTGAATATGGCTGCAACAAGAACAGAATAGGTGCATTCAGTTTCTGTTATTTTGTTATCAATAAAACCTCATGAGAGACAATTTGTCTGCTTAGATAAACTTTCAATATATTCATGGAAAAATGATTTATAATATCCCTCTATTATTCACCTGCAGTTTCAATATAAGGATTGCTACAATATATTTTATATAATGCATATGCATGTTATGTATATATTATCATATATATATAGATAGATGCAAAGTGTATTCAGTCAAAAAACTACAAATATAGTTAAGAAATTTATATAATCAATAGTTCATCACACAGTGTACTTATCCATTTTTCTTTCCCTTTTATTTATCAAGGTAATATGAAGGTCTTTACTACTGAATTAAAATAGGGAAAAAAGTAAATGAGTGAGTTTTAATTTTGTTTCAACATGTAGGCATTAGTAATCTCTGTGGGGGTGGATATAAGTAAGTGGCATAGATCACCACCACTTCTATTTAATTCTTGTTAACTTAATTTTATTCTCAGAGCTGTTTCTTCACAGATTGTTTAGACATATATGGATACATGGGGGAGGACAGAGCATCAGAGCTATAACATTAAATACGAGCATGTACGTTTGCAGAACCCACAAAGCACACAATGTGTTGAAGCAGCTGGAGTGTTCTTTTTTTTTTTTCTGATAGCAGCAAGAAGACAGGAAGATGAGCAAAACTGACAGTTGGGTGATAATGGGGAAAAAGCATCAAATCATGCAAAGTATTTACTGTGAATCGGTCTGAGACTGGCATGTGTGATCACGTTGTACCTCCTTTGGCAGGCAAAGCCACGATTTTGAAACTTAAGTAACTAGAAAATATCCAACTGTGCAAACACCAAAAAGGACATTTCACTAGTAAAGGAATTTTCCTACTGTGGAAATGATGCTGAAGATGGATGTTTAGAATGGGTATACAAGTTTGGTGGGAACAGCTGTATGATTGGCTCACTATGGAGGGAGGGTGGAGATAGGATTTTAGGAGGGGATACAGGGAAAAAAGGTAAAATATAGGAGCATTTGAGAAGTAGAATTAGAACCTAATACAGTAGAAAATCCCAATATATGTATATATATGAATGTGATCTTCATGAATCCTGCAAATAAAGGGGGACACAGAGTCCCAAGTGGCCACCACATGTCATTAAATGAAGTTTCAGTACATGGATAGGCTTACATTTAATTGAGTTGTTGGCCAAAGGAGTTCCAAAGAAATCCATAAACAACCCAGTCTATTGCCAAGACTATGCTTATCCACAAACTGACAGTAACTCCCTGTTGAGAACTGTACTACCCCAGGTTGGGAGCCAAAAATGTCACAGACCACTCTGTCAATGTTGGAACCTGCACTGTCAAAAGCCTTAGGAACTAACTTGGGGCTCGCACTGCCCCAAGCTGCTCCAGTCTGCGGATCGAGGTTCAGCAAGAGAGAGAGTGAGGACAGATGTGAGGAATAGAGACCAGACAGAGTGTGATTCAATCCCGTTTATTCTTCAGTCTCTCTTCTTCTCTCCAAGTCCCTAGTTCCAAGTCCCTAGTTCCTAGTCCCTAGTGCCTCCAAGTTCCAAGTTCTTTCTCCAAGCGCTAAGTGCCTACTACCTAATAATCTGCTGCAAGTTGTACTGAACTCTTCTGTCTGCCTCTAGCCTTTTATATGTCTCACTTCTAAGCCACTCCCTTAAGTCACACCTTTAGGTCTTATCTCTAAATCTGATCTCTGAGTCATGCCCTTAAGTCTTAGCTCTAAATCACAGCTTTAAGTCTCACACACCCAAGGGAAGATCCTGGGTATCTAAAACAAGATGTTATCAGAGTGTACTCAGCTGTTGTAGGCTATTGTAATCAAATCTCTTGTCAGGGTATATGTCTCAAGATGGCTGCAAGGATGATAGCTGCCTTCTGTTAGCTCCCCCCAACTCCCCATTGTTGAAGACAATAACTATATGATTCATTAAAAGTAGAGAAATCTGGTCATACCTACATAGAGCCTTTACCCCTATGTACCAAAGTCTTTGATACAGGAACATACTCTGAACACTCTCTAAAGACAAAAGCAATCACAAAGCCATCCCCAAGCCCTTTATCTACAGTGGTATACTGCTCTCAAAATATGCAAAGGCAATAGTGGCATAAAGTTTGTGGGCATAGCCAACAGATATCCGATTTGATTTCATGAGATGAAACACATACCTGTTACTGCTTGGGTGACCAAGAACCTTAGACTAGATAGCCCAGGGACCTAGGGTAAAACCAAATAATAATTATTTTACATTGAAAAAAAAAAACCTGCTGCAATGAACTGCTCCTAACAACATTCTGACATTTGTTCAGCCATCTTCAGAGAAGCTTCATCCTGCAGCAAATGGAAACAAATACATAGACCCACAACCAGACTTTATGTAGAGAATGAGAGACTTTGCAACATTCAGCTCTAAATGAGACATCTCCATCAAATTCCTCCTATCAGGACTCAGGGAACCCCATGGAAGTGGAGAAAGAAAGAGTGTAAGAAACAGAGAGGATGGATGATACCAAGAGAAACAAGACCCTTTACATCAACATCATCAATACTCATATGAACTCATGGAGACTGAGATAGCATGCACAGGCCTGCACAGGTCTGTACTAGGTCTTTTGTGTATATATCAATCTTCCAGTTTAGTGTTCTCTGTGAAAATCATGTGTATGAACTAGTAGTCCTCTGATTCCTCTGCCTTCTTTAGGGCTTTTCTCACCTGTTTGTTTAGTTTTTTCACTTCTGATGTGTTAGTTTTTGGGTTATATTATTATATTTTATAGTACTATATTTTGTTTTATTCTTATCCCATAGAAGCTTGTTTTTCTAGTGAGAGACAAAAAGGAGAATATCTGGATACGAGGAGATGTGAGGAAGAAATGGGAGAAGTAAAGGCAGGGGAAATCATATCAGGATACATTTTGTGAGGAAAAAATACATTTTCAATAAAAGAAAATAATAATTTAAAAAGTAATAGATGAAGTGTTTTATTTTACAGTTTTTTCAATGATTAGTTATTGAAAGATTTAAGAGGTTCCTCTCAAATAAAGCATTATCACTTGTTTGCCTTTATTTTAGTAAACATAGTCAGAATGTACGGAATGACAAGAAAGTCAATTTTATGCATGAACCAAATGTTCTCTGGTTTAAGTGTTGTCAATATCCTCAAGGACAAATTAACTCTTCCAATCGAAAATGTGCATTCTTCAAATAGTTTGAAATAATAGTTTACTTTATATAACTTGAATTATGGGATTACAATGTTTTAATCTTCCTGTGAGTGACTTGTGATAACTTATTCATATGATACAATTGCTTTCCTTGGAAGGAAGAATATTATCCTCTTGTAGGTACAAATGGACAACTTGTTTTGTATTCATTCATATATGGAAGAAAAATAAGCTGTTTCCAGATATTAACTATGTGACCTATTGTGAAAGCACTACCGTGATAAGGTTGCTGATATCTCTGTACTAAGAGGACTGTAGACACTGGAATGAGATGAAAGAGTAATGAGATGAAGTTTTCTTTTTATAAAGAGAATTGTCTGTGAACAATCTAATGTGGTGGACAAAACTCTTGAAGAGCTGTGAAAAGTTTAAATATTTTCAAGGCCATCATCACTGTCTTCCCCTCCACCTTTAAGTTACCATCAAAGGCAGAGATATTGGGGTAGCAAAACCTGGCAGCAGGAAAGCAATGAGAGACATTGCTCCTAGTGTACTGACCTGCAGAAGTCTGGGGCCAGTCCTTGGTCAAGTACTTTGCTGAACATAAAAAGGCACAGGAAAGGATAATAGAAAGAAGGGACAACCCCGAAGTTGAGAAATTCAAAGACAGAAGAGCAAATATTACTTTATAGCAACCATCGAATATGACATAAAAGTTACTAAATTTGTGCTATGAAATATTTAGTATTTTTGTCCTTTGGATTCAAGACTTGCTAAATATGTGCTGTAATCTTTTGCCCAAAACATGGGAAGATATTATCATTAGATATTAATCAAAGCCATAACAAGTACTGGATTAAGTTATATGAAGATTATACTCAGATAACTGTTCCTTACACTGAAGTGTGCTGAACAATAGGGTGTACATATTTTTATTTTGGGAAATATGTTACTAGTTTCTTAATGTATTTTAAAGTGCAATGGTTGCACTATAAAATAATAGAAAATGGTAAAAAAATGAGAAGTTCACAGTGAAGAGAAGAAACAGTGCTACCAATAATGAAAAGCAGAAAAGATATAGATGCTGAAATTTTTCAATAAGTTTATTCACTGAATTCAAATCTTGGTTTCCAAGTAGGATTTGTGCTGGACTCAGGCTTGTGCAGAGAGTATCGAAGGAGCAGACTGTGAACCAGACATGTGCAATATCTTTATGAGATGCAGATGGTCCCACGTTTCTGTCTTACTTGTTTTATCTCTTTGCAAGTTTTCATTCAGCTTCTTTAAAAAATTCTTTTTCAATAAACTAATATGGTTTTATATTTTATTTTAATATGTTATTATTTTCCAATACTCAGGAAATAGATGTAAGGAAAAACAATAAATTTAGAATGGAATTTTAACTCAACTGCCCTATTATTAGTATTTAGAAAACACTTGCTTGTCTAGTGTAACTTAACTGGGATTTATTACTGCGTGTTTGAAAATTGTTTATATTGTATCCTAAACCTTGATTAGTATATGGAACAATATTTTATGGGTTACTTCCTTTGCATGTTTTGCATGCTTATTTTCAATATTGACTTTAAATTCAGATTTATTCTTAAATTTAATTATTGTTCATTTTAACACAATGTTAATGACAATATTAATTAGGTATTTGAATAGAGGCATTGATGAAATTGAGAAATAGTTATGTTTCTGTCTTTATTTTGTTTTTATAATTCTGGTCCAGTGGAATAAAGTCTCTCTTACACTTTGTACCCTCTACATTTTGGGACCTCATGCTATTTTGGGTTGGGAAAGCAGTAATAATACTCCTAACTTTTATGATCTTGAATGACACATGCATTCAACCCTGATATAATCACTTGTTTAGAGATGTAGTGTAATATTTAGTCTCAAAGAACCAAATTGAACTATCTTTGATGATCTACATAGGATAAGAAATAGAATTCATTAATTCATAATTGAAAGAAAGATCCAATTTTGAATGGTTTATAGGAATTTAGCTGATTAATTGTAATTAATTTTCTTAACATCAAAATCATGTTTATACCTCAGTGGTAAAGATTATTTGAGCACTTTCTTTTCTCTAGCCAGATCTTTCATTGAAGCTACAGAGAGAAATATAAAATGACTGAAATTCAAAAATTTGTGCCAATTTTTCTGAAGTCCTGTAGGATATATTAAAAAGCTATTAAGTACCCTAGAGGGAATATGATGATATCTCCCAATTTTTAAAAGTTTTTTATTTTATTTTTGATTAAACCAATATTTTATTATTTACGTACATCCCTATTGCACGTTTCCTTTTCTTCTTGCCTCCTAGTCCCTACCTCTCACCTTCCCTCTTCCCTCATTCACCCCTCCTCCCTCCCATGCTTATAGACCAGCCTTGGCATATCAAGTTGCAATACGATTAGATGCATCTTCTCCGATTGAGGCTAAAGAAGGTGTCCCAGTTAGGGGGAAATGATTGAAAGAGAGGCAACAGAGTCACAGACACCCACTGCTCTCACTATTAGGAGTCTCACATGAAGACCCAGCTACACAACTGTTACAACCATTCAGAGGGCCTAGTTCACTCCAGTCATACACTCTAGTTGGCAGTTCTGTCTCTATGGTCCCTATGGTCCAAAGATATTTAATTCTATAGAGGTGTGTGTGTGTGTGTGTGTGTGTGTGTGTGTGTGTCCTTGACCTCCCTGGCTCCTTTAATCCATTGTCGCCCTTCCCCAGGATTTCCCAAATTTCTCTTAATGTTTGGCTGGGTATCAATTTCTATCAGTTACTTGGTGAAGCATCTCAGATAACAGTTATGCTAGGCTTCCTCCAATATTTAAGTATAGTAGAATATCAATAATGTCATGGTGGGATTTCTTTATGGCATGGTTCTTAAGCTGGGCCAACCATTGGATGATCCTTCCCTCAAAATCTACATGCAAGAAAAATTGTGGGTCTAAGGTTTTGTGGCCGGGTTGGTATTAGCATAAGAAACAGTTAGCCTTCTAATTCAATGATGATGTGATCCCTAGGTGACAAGAACCCCACTGCATCCGTTGCCATGGCAACTGCTGCACAGTCCTTATGCATGCCTCACCTGCATCACCTGTGCATAATGGTGTGCAACATTACCTGGCATCTACTTCATGGCCCAATTAAAAGACAGAGACTTGGACACCCTCACTCAATCTTTTTCTCCTCCTTGTTTGCTTCTTCCTTTCAATAAAGAACCTCTTTTCATGGGAACTGTGCTAGTCTGGCATAATCTGTTCAGAAATTGGGCCACCTAAAAGTTGGTGTCCCAATCTTTCCATTAGCAGTCTTGCCTGGTTACAGAAGATGGTCAGTTCAGGTTCCATAGCCCCAATGCTAGAAGGAGTCTTAGCTAGGGACACAACGACACCCAGCTACACAACTGTTACATATATTCAGAGGGCTTAGGTTCACTCCATTCATGTTCTCTAGTTGGGAGTTCAGACTCTATGGGCACCTTTGGTCTATAGATTCCTGGGCATTTCCATTTTCTCAGGATTTTAGCTTGTCCCAGATATGCCCATGCCCAACCCAGCTGCCTCTCTTATAATTATTCTGTATTTAATGACTAATAACTATTTGTAAGCAAGTATATACCTTTTTTTGTGTTTCTGGGTGTTGGTTTCATCACTCAAGATGGTCTTCTCTAGTTCCATCCATTTGTCTGCAAATCATTCTAACCAAGCAAGTGAAGGAAATGTTATAACAATAACTTCAAATCTTTGAAGAAAGAAATTGAAGAAGACAAAATACAAAAAGATCTCTCATTCTCACAGATTGGTAAGATCAATGTAGTAAAAATGGCCATCATTCCAAAGCAATCTAATGTTCGAACCTAATTCCCAGAAAAATTCCAACGTGGATTTTACAGATTTTGAAAAAAATCAGAACAACAACAATAACAACACACACACACATACACAGACACACACACACACAAAGCAAGCAAGGAAACAATAAAAAACCAGAGTAGCTAAAGCAATCCCATACAATAAAATAACTTGTGGAGGTATCACCATTCCTGATTTCAATTTGTACTACAGATCAATGAATAATAATAATAATAATAATAATAATAATAATAATAATAACCTTACAGTATCGGCATAAAACCAGACAGCTTGATCAATGGAATCAAATTAAAGAACCAGAAGTAAATTCACATATATGGACATTTGTTTTTTGACAAAGAAGCCAAAAATTTCACAAATGGAAGAAAAGGGAGCATCTTCAACAAATGGTGCTGATCTAACTGGATATCTGCATGTAGAAGAAAGCAAATGAATCCATATCTATCACCCTGTTCAAGACTCAAATCCAAGTGGATCAAAAACCTCATTATAAAACTTGATATACTAAATGTTATAGAAGAGAAAGATGGGAATAGCCTTAGATGTATTAGCACATGAGACAACTTCCTGAACAGAACACCAATGGCTCAGGCACTAAAATCAACAACTAATAAAATCAACAACTAATAAAATAAACAACTAATAAAATAAACAACCAATGAAATTGAAACGCTTCTGTAAGGCAAAAGACATTGTCAATGGACAAAGAAAACAGCAGTATATAGAATGGAAAGAAGATTTTCACCAATTCCACATCTGACAGAGGGATGACATCCAAAAATAAAGAACTCAAGGCTATAGGCATCAAGAAAACAAATAATCCAATTACAAAATGATCCAAACAGAGAATTATCAACAGAGGAATCTCTATCATGGAGGAAGCTCTTAAAGCAATGTTCAGCATCTTAGTCATCAGGGAGATCAAAATCAAAATGACTCTATCTTATAGCTGTCAAAGTGTCTGAGATCAAAAACTCAAGTGACAGCACATACTGGCTAGGATGTGGAGCAAAGAGAACACTCCTCCATTGCTGGTGGGAGTGTGAACTTGTACAACCATTGTGGATATCAGTTTGGTGGTTTTCCTGAAAATTAGCAGTAGATCTACCTCAGGCTCCAGCTATATGACTTTTGACATATACTTAAAATAAGCTTCACCATAAGACCTCCTCAACTATGTTGATAGCAGCTTTATTTCTTTTTTATTGGTTATTTTATTTATTTACATTTCAAATGTTATCTCCTTTCTCGGTTTCCCCCCACAAGCCCCCTTTCATACACCTTCACCCTGCTTCTAGGAGGATGCTCCGCACCCACCTACCCGTTACCACTGCTCTAGCATTACCCTAAGCTGGGGCATTGAGTTTCCATAGGACCAAGGGCCAGAAGCTTTATTTCTAATAGGCAATCAACATAGATTTTCTTCAACCTAACAATGTATAAATACAATGCAGCCATTTATACAATGTAGTATTACTCAGCCACTAAAAACAATGACATCATGAAATAAAAACAATTTTTAAATTTAAATAAATTTTGATCATGTTCTTTCCTTGCACTAACTCTTCTCAGATCCTCTTCACTCCCAACTCATCCAACAGTTGTTCTTTAACAACTACCACCACAACAGAACCCATGTGACATTATATACTAGTTGGTCAACTTCTTCTGAACATAATGCCTGTCTAGGAATGGTTTTTATACTAAGTATCAATCTATTGGATGAAACTAATATTTTTTTTTATCTTCCATCAGGTTTAAGTGACAGTTCAGCTGTCACCCTTTACTCTAGTGGCTAGATATTCATTTATTCATTCATTTCTAAAATATATAACAAAATAGAATATAAAAAGATCTAACAAAAATTATCACATTGAAATTGGATGAGACAAACTAACAGTTTTTGGCTTTGTGCTATCTAGTCTCAGGTTCTTGGTCACCCAAGCAGTGTCAACTATGGATTCTATCTTGCAGAATGGCCTTAAATCAAATAAGATATTGGTTGGTTACCCCCACATGCTTTGTGCTGCCATTGTCTTAGCATATTTTCCAGGCAGGATAGAATAAACTTCATAGGCAGTTATCTGATTAGTACTTAAACTAGTTGTAACATAGAAAATGACCACTAGGATTTAAGAGATGGAAAACACCTGTAACATTGCTGGTTAATTAGATCTTGAGTGCTTTATATCTTTCCCCAACTGACTAACAGCTAATGTTCATAACTTAATCTTATCACGGTATGTATTGAGTTAGGCTCCATGGAGACATACGTTTTCCTCTACCTTAACCACAGGAGGCTTTGAAAACTTTCTGTGTGAGTTTATCCTCTTTCTTGGATATCTGTGGTTCTCCAGAATCTGAGTAAAACCTGGAAAATTAAATACATTTTGATTGCATAATTTCTATCATTTACTTATATATACTATTGATGATCTACTTATTCTTCAACCTGACAAATTATTATTTTACAATGATACATTTTATTCAAAAAAACTCTCCCAATTTTTTGTGTTTTGTTTGAAAAGCCAAAACCTATTTTCCTGAAATCGTATGCTTATCATGACTTTTATATTTATTGTGAGCCTAACCTTGAATGTAAAGAAAATTCCCCATGCCATGAGTTTTTTTTCTAAAGAGTATTTGATGACTATCTAATTTGTTGCATTTAGTTAAACACATTTTACGATGTAATGCTCAATATCTCATTAAATCCATAGTTTGAGAAACCTGAATATGGATTATTTTATATTAGTAAACATAGGCATATATAGATAAATATATATGAACATATCCATTATTAAACATAATTTTAAAATGAAAGTAGTAGTCATTCAGATACTGTATTCAGTTTTCGTCCACTTACTGTGTTTGTAGGTATTTGAGATGTTTGTCTCTCAATGGTAGAGATATAAAGTAGTTAGTACCTAGGTAGGTAGGAGTACTATGGAGGGGTAAAGGGCTTGAGAATTGGGGTCTTGTGAAAGTTCCTTAGGTCATCGAGAATGTTCTATTTAAGGTTATTGTGGTTTTATGCCAATCCCTTTTGCTCACCTACATGTTCTGGACAGAACATAATGTACTCACCAGAGTATCAAAGTTATGTTGTTACCAAAACTTAGACATAATTATCTATAATAATAGTATTATTTTAATCAGCATGTCGACTCAAATATATTGCTGTAGTGACAGAAACACAAATGCCATGTTTATCTTGTACAATTTTCTACTATAGTTTCTATAGAGAATTTAACTATTAGCGTTTTCATAACTTCAGCCTTAAGTTTAACTTAATTTTAAACATACAGCATTTTTTCGTTGAACATAGTATCAAAATCATCATATGGCTTCAAGGAGATGTAACCTGCCCATAGGCTCATGTATTTGAAAACTTGTTACCCAGTTAATGGTACTGTTCGAAGCAGTTTAGATTTTGAGTAGTGTGACATTGGTGATTGAAGATCAACACTAAGGCAGGCTTTAAGGGCTTATATTCTTGCCTGTCTTGCAGCTGTCTCTCTGTTTCCTGTCTGCAGACAAACTGTGGTGACCTAGTTTCCTGTTCCTGCCATTCTGTCCCCTTCATTATGAACTCTAGACCTCAAGAACTGTAGTCAAAACTTACTGTTTTCCTTAAGCTGCTTTTAGTCATATTCTACCACATTAGCAGAAAGTATGGTTGTCTCTTGAGAAGCTCCGCCAGAGATGGACAAACCCAGAGGTGGATGCTCGAAAGCAATCATTGAACTGAGAACAGGGTCCCCGATTGAGGAGCTGGAGAAGGGACTGAAGGATTTGAAAGGGTTTGCAGCCCCATGGAGGGAACAATAGTGTCATCTGGCCAGACCCCTGGAGCTCCCGGGGACTGGACCACCAACCAAAGAGTACACATGGAGAGACCCATGACTCTGTTCGCATATGTTGCAAAGGATGGCCTTGTTGAACATCAGTGTGAGGAGAAGCACTTGGGCCTGAAGGTATTCAATGCCTCAGTATAGGGGAGTGTATGGGCAGGAAGAAGGGAGTAGATGGATGGGGGAAGCACCCATCACAGATGCATGGGTTAGGGGGATGGGTTAGCGAATTTCAGAGGTGGAAGACCTAGAAAAGGGAAAACATTAGACATGTAAATAAAGAAAATATCCAATAAAAACAAAGGATTAATAAAAAAGAAAGAAGTCACTCCTTGATCATAATCAGAACCAAAGTGAACTTTTAAACCCTTTATTCTACTGTGCTCATGGCTTATAAATAAACTCTACCATAAAGTATTTCATAAACAAACCCCATTGTTAAATCATGCCATTTGTTTTTCTCCAGTCATTGAAATCAATATCCATCTCTGTGCTTTAGGCAGAAAGAATGAACAATTAACATTAGGTGCCTGAGCATAAAATGAGTGCATGCCTCACCATTTTCTTAAAAACAAATGAAGTGCTTTATGTTAATTTTATGTTCTTACAAGGCTTACACTCACATTTTATAGATTTTTTTAACAAGTACATATATTTTATCACTTTATTTCTGTTAGTTATAAACGAAGAGCCTAAAAGTTCAGATAAATATATTGCTTCTATGCAGATTAATCTAAGATATTGTTTGTATCCAGAATGCATAGAGCAAAAAATATATTTTTGCATAGGGAAGTTTATGCCATCTAAATTCTTCTAATAGCGAGATAATTTACTGTATATTTCTTTTATGGTTTGCAACATTAGTGAGATTGCTGTAAAAAACATTTATAAGTAACATTCATAGAAAATGCATACCACTTATATAATAGACATAGAGAATGGATAAAGAGCTATGAGAAGATTAGGAAATCCAAACAATTATTGAAATTTCTTTGTTGGTGAAATTCATTACTGTCAAAAATTTGGGTCTAAGTTGTATCTTAAAAATCCATACCATTATATTTTAATAACCTAATACTGCCTTAGAATAGCATGAGCTATTAGTTGGACTTTCTCACAACTCCTATATAATTTTTGCTTAGGATTAATTGTGCTACTAGAAAATATGTCCAGAATAACCAGATTCATACTTCTTTTAATACCTACTTAAATGCCATTTGCATGTGTTTCTCTGTTAGCATTCAGAATGCTTCATAAAATCTAATTATGACTTTAGACTTTATGGTGAACTATAAAAATGTCTTTAGTTAATTCAACTGATATTTCAACCCAGTGGAAACCTTAAAATGGTTCCACACTTATGTGAATGATCACATGCTTCTTGTATCAGTTTATTTTACAGGATTTTCATCACGCCAAGTCATGTCTCTTGTGAATATGTTTTAGAACATTAAAGTACCTTTTGATTTTATTATTAGGAAAAATATCTGCATTTGTATAGTTGTTATAATTATAAAATCATTTTTAGCTACTGTCACAAACTGAAATGTATCTGTATTGGTTACAGCTGTATGCAAGCATTCCCTCTATTACATTTTTACAAATGATTAACTCATAAATTAAGTAATAATCATGAACTTGGATTATTGACCCCATAAAACACTTATGAGAAAATATCCAATAGTGGATTCAATGTATAACTGGGCATATTTAATCATGAAATTGATAGCTGTTTTAACTTTTATTAAATAGAATAGAAACTGAACCATGAGGAAGCAAGGAGAGGATAGAAACTGGAGAGAGAGAAAGACATCAGTAGGAAACATGAATGAGAAAGGTTTGTCTGTCAGTCTCACACTTATTTAGGCTTATAAACTTTTCACTTCAAAATACAGTATATCCATAAACAACTAGGAAGCTAACAGTTTTGTAGAAATACTGCAGCTTCTGAAATACATGCAAAAAGGAAAGAGTCAACATTAAGAATTCAAATACCCCTTAGACAACTTTCACCATCAAAGTTTGTATCAAAACTTTTTTCTCCTAATGAAAACACTTAACCATGACAGTACTTCTCCGACTGTACCAAATGAATAAATGAGTAAACTCAGACAGATAAAAGATGAGGCAATTTAATAGCATAAAGTGAAAAAAAAAGACACTAATATAGCATGGCTAAATTTACATTTTTGCTCCTTTAGTAATCCTGAATGATTTTATCATTGGCTGTATATCACACAAAATAGAGCATGCAATGTATTATAAGAGGTGTGATGTAGTTTATTTGAATTCCAAAGAGTAAAAATTATTTAACACATGCCAGGAAAATCAAAGCTGACTTGAGTGTGAATCCCTATTAGAAACAATCTTCCTTCTGTATTATTTTTACTAATGACCGTGGTAGGGCTGATACATTTGAAAAATAAATTCAAAGGGCTCAAGAATCATTGTAGTACCTTGAATACATTATTTTTTGTAGAAATTTTTAACATAAAATTAGAAATGCTTTAGTGACAAATCTTTATACCTGTAGCATTATCTAGGATCTCTTTGCTTATTATTTATTCAAGTAAATTATGCTTAAATTGTAGATTGTATAATGTATTTTACTTATAAGAGTGGTATGTAAAGTTTAAAAAAACTAACAGAATTTAAGTTTTAATATGTACTTATTGATCCATATTCCTGTATGGGGTGGAATTTTAACACTAAGTTGGATACAAGAATATAGGCTCATGTTTTCTGATATCCATTCATTGTTTTTTATTATTTGTAAACATATTAAATCGTCTCTTCTCATCTTCTTGGCAAGGATTCCAGTGGACATACTGCTTCAAGTTATCTAGGACTTAGCTGCATGAGCTAGCTGTAGAGTTCTCTGGTATTCCTGAAGTTCACAGCATGCCAACTGAATAATGTAGATAGTCATTTGCATGTACCAGTTAGAAGGGAAGTGATAAAGTGCTTCATTTCCTATCTATGCCTAACAATGATCAGGACAGGATATTATGACTTTATAGACATTACTACATGGTTATACTTCAAAATGCTATTTAATTCTTTCAAGCATGTTCCAATCAAATAGGAAAAGACATGTAGGAGGAATTTGGACAATGACATATTAATAATATGACTTATCAGAGAATAATAAAATGGCTCTAAATTGCTGCTCAATTCTTTTACTCATAGTTATCCTTCATCATTATATTCTGGCTACATTGGCTACTCATGTTTTTTAGATAGAAGTTGAAGCTCAGGTTCTTCATGCATAATGTTGCATCAGAGTCAAGTGATCATCCATGTAAAAACCCAGAATTTTCATACTTCAGTCTTTCACTTTATTAAATTACATAAAAGCAGTTATTTTGTGGGCCTCCTTGACCTATACATGCTATACTAAACTACACTATACTATAGCACTTTATTTCCAAATGTAAAACATATTTTTTTATATTTTTATTTATACTTCTTACTATATTCTAATATTTGTACTCTATCTTATAAAGAATGACAATTCTTTTTAGTATTTAACTTTTATGTCTTATTAACTTAAAAGCATTTTCAGCTCAGTTTTAAATCACAATTAGATATATGATCCTAAAAGAGTGATGAAGGTGCTATAACTTCAGACATTTACAACTGAATGTAAAATATAATTGAGAATATTTTAAGAGAAGTCTGTGCTGTGAATACCCCTGCTTCTCTTATTAGAGCTAAAGTTTCTTCATTTTTCACTGCTCCCTTAACTTGCACCATGCCCACTGTTCATGATAGATCACTATGGGTACACAGGAACATTGGAGTAGGTTTTTGTAGTACATTCAGAACACTATCATTCTCAGAATTTCTCAATAGGTTTTAATTAATTACCATTTTAATGCAGAAATATAAACTGACTTAAAAATAGAAAATCAAATATCTGTTTTGTTCAAATTATCCATTTGAATACTTATCCTATATTCATACAAAGTAAGATCTGTGTATGCACAAATGTATATGTGTGTGTGTGTGTGTGTGTGTGATGATTTCACAAAGTATTATTCATTGTTATTGAATAGAATTAAAATTATTTTCTGCATATAAAAAAGGCAATAGCTACAAAGAAGAATGGAGACAGAGCCAGGTGACTGGAATTGTGCCCAAGACCTAGATCATTTCTTAATTATTCTCTTATCTTGTATGGCTTTCAGGTCACAAGTGATTTCATACATTAAATGTTGCTTCCTGTTCTAGCTAATTTCTGTAGGCCTGAGGTATAAAAGCAAAAAATGATATATTCTTAATTAAAAAGTGTCTATCTAGTAAGTTGCACAACCCTTCAAATATATATATATATATATATATATATATATATATATATATAATAAATATATAAATTATATATATATAAATTATATATATAAATATATATATATTTTAATATATATATAATAAAAAAATATATATATATTTTATTGGTCAATGATACCAGCAATTCTGAAAGAAGATAGATGTATTAGATCCCAAGTATAATTTCTTTTTCCTCCTAATCTCTCTGTCCTCAGCCACTGCCACCGTCCAATTTTCCATCATCTCCTCCTCTGTTTTTTTTTTTTTTTTCAGAAAAGGGCAGACTTCCCATGGATATCAAGTAGCTATGGCATATTAAGTTACAGTAAGCCTAGGTACCTCCTCTACTATTTTTTTGTAGTTTTTTTTGAAAATATGTATGTATGTATGTATGTATGTATGCATGCATGTATGCATGCATGTATTTATTTATATTAAACTTCAGATTTTATTTTCCTTCCTGTCCACCTTCTGATTGATCCACATCCTATACCTCCTCCCTGCACCCTTGTCTTTATGAGGATGTCCCCCACCCCCACCATCCACCCCCACTCCCCACTCCACCAGACCTCTAAACTCCCTGGGTCCTCCAGTCTCTTGAGGGTTAGGTGCATCTTGTCTGACTGAATCCAGACCCAGTCCTCTGCTGTATATGTGTCAGGGGCCTTATATTAGCTGGTGTATGCTGCCTGGTTGGTGATCCAGTGTTTGAGAGATCTTGGGGGTCCAGGTTAATTGAGACTGTTGATCTTCCTACTGGGTTGTCGTCCTCCTCAGCTTCTTCCAGCTTTTCCCTAATTCAACCACAAGGGTCAGCAGCTTCTGTTCATTGGTTGGGTGCAAGTATCTGCATCTGACTCTTTCAGCTGCTTGTTGGATCTTTTGGAGGGCAGTCATGATAGGTCCTGTTTTGTGAGTTCTCCATAGCCTCAGTAGTAGTGTCAGGCCTTGGGACCTCCCCTTGAGTTAGATCCCAGTTTGGGTCTATCACTGGACCTTCTTTTCCTCAGGCTCCTCTCCATTTCCATCTCTGCAGTTCTTTCAGACAGGAACAATTATGGGTCAGAGTTTTTGACTGAGGGATGACAGCCCCCTCTCTCACTTGATGCCCTGTCTTTCTATTGGAGGTGGGCTCTATGACTTCACTCTACCTTCTTAGGACATTTCATCTAAGGTCCTTCCCTTTGAGTCTTGAGAGTCTCTCACCTCCCAGGTCTGTGGTACATTCTGGACGGTCCCTCCAACCTCCTATCTCTTGAGGTTGCCTGTTTCCATTCTTTCTGCTGGCCTTCATGGCTTCAGTCCTTTTCCCTTACCCAATAGCAGATCAGGTTCCCTTCTTCCCAACCCCTGTCCACTTTTCCCTCCCTGGTCTCTCCCTCTCTCCCAACTTGTGATTGATTTCTTCTCCCTTCCAAGTGGGACTAAGGCATCCTTTCTTGGGCCCTTCAGCTTGTTGACCTTTTTGAGGTCTATGGACTGTATCTTTGGCATTCTGTAATTTTTGTTTTTTTGTTTTTAATTTTTTTGGCTGATACCCACTTACTAGAGAGTACATACTATGTATCTCATTTTGGATCTCAGTTGCCTCACTCAGAATATTTTCTAGTTCCAGCCATTTGTTTGCAAAACTCAGGATGTCCTTGTTCTATTTTTTTTTTATTATTTATTTTTGATGGATTAGGTTTCATTTTTATTGGATTATTTCTTTATTTACATTTCAAATGTTATATCTTATCCTGGTCCCTCCAGAAACCCCTTATCCCATGCACCCTCCTCCTGCTTCTCTGAGGTGTTCACCCACCTACTTATGCCACCCTACCCTAGAATTCCCCTACACTGGGCCATCAAGCCTTCACAGGAACAATTGCCTCTACTCCCATTGATGCCAGACAAGGCCATCCTCTGCTTCTTATGTGGCTGGAGCTATGGGTCCCATCATGGTTCGTGATTTAGTTCCTGGGAACTCTGAGGGGTTTGTTTGATATTATTGTTCTTCCTGTGGAGTTGCAAACCACTTTAGCTCCTTTAGTCCTTTCTCTAACTCCTTCAGTGGGAACCCCAGCCTCAGTCCAATGGTTAGCTGCGAGCATCCACCTCTGTATTTGTCAGAGTTTGTCAGAGCCTCTCGGGAGTCAGGTATATCAGGCTCCTGTCAGCATACACTTTTTGGCATCCACAAAAGTGGATGGGGAATTGAGCAGGGCCTGAGGACAGGGAGATTAGGAAGGAAGGAAAATTATACTTGGGACGTAATTTATGAGACAAGAATAAATTTTTAAAGGGATGAGTTAATAACAAACTAAACCAAACTACCAAACAAAATAAATGAAAAACAAAACAAAACAAACAAAACAAACCCCCAAACACTTGATGTGCCAGTATTCATTTTAGGGAATTTTTTGATTCTGATGGTTTATTTATAAGCAATAGGATAGTAAGACAAGACATTAGTCATTCACATTATGAAATTATGTATCAATAAAATACTAAGATAAAACAACTTTTATTTTATATGCTCTACAATAATTACAATAATTTATGCTCATGTGTTTAAAATTTTTCATTTATTTACAAGGGTAGATTATGAATTAGTTAAGATAGATTTTGATAAGAGAGACTATTAACTACAGTAACATTGACTAACATATACAATTCTTGTTCCCCATAATTCATGTTTCCATACCTGATGTCTTTCTTTAAAAATAAAGCATCATAACCATGATTCTTCAGAACATGTTTTTTGCTTCTTCACAACATGGTTCAGTTGTTCCTCACTACTTTCATGTCACAGGACATATAACTCCATCGCTGTGTGCTCCAATTTTTATCACATATGTAATAGAGACGATGAAAGCCTCATGGGTATTATAAAAAGAAAATTAATACATATGATCAACTCAGAATGTGTATAGACAGATTCTGATATTTGTTAAGTACTAACCAAATAGAATCTTTCCAATGTAAAACACACACACACATGCACACACACACACAGACACACACACACACATACACACATGAATGCCTTAAAATATCAACTGTTCATGACTCAACCATTTTGTTTTGGCTCAGCCTGGCTGCATATATTAATGATTATCTAATTAGCTGATAGTTCCCTTGGATTTGACACTTTCATTATAATCTTATCTGAAAAGGTTGAGGTTAATAAAGTCTTTGTTGATGGATTCTCCTGTCTTCTTAGATGCAAGGGTGTTTCTGAATAAGTTCAGTTCAAATGTATGCAAATTTCTCAAATATTCTTATTTGCTTTAGTCACATTGAATAATGAAAAACAAACAAACAAAACCTCCCACAAATAAAATCCCCCAAACTCCTAGAGATTACATACTTATGGAATACAGATAATACTATTTTATAAAAAAACCTTTTATATGTCCTTTGTGATTTTTTACATCATGTACCCCAATCCAACTCATGTCCTTCTCCCCTCTTACCTGTTATCTGCCTTCACAGCCTTCTCCCCAACAGGGGGAAAAAAACCCTCATTGTAAAACTGTAGTGCGTCAGTGTGTCCCACAGTATACTCTTTTGTCCACACTTCTTTGGTTGTAAATGTTCATTGCAATGAGTCCTTGGTCTGGTATGAGGTACTCTATCAATACTGGAACCTCACTGGAACTCCTTTCAGATATTCTGTTGTTTCTCTGTGTCATAGAGATCCTGTAATTTTAGATCTGTAGGACCAGCCACTTATTCACTCTAACAGTTCATTGACTGGATGAATGTTTGGGTGGGAGAACTCAAAAAAGTTCTGGATCTGGATCTGAGAGTTATCTGACATGGTCCACCCACCAGTTTTCCTGCATCCACACCATCAGACTAAACTCTCCTGCCCTACCCTTGTTGACCCATCCAGTTCTGCCTCAAACAAGGGGACAGGGCCAGAGCTACAGCTTTCAAGCCCTTGGTGCTGGCTTATCAATGCCCATGCTATCAATGTCTTTCTCTACTGTGCTGCCCAGGGAGGTACAGGGTGTACTATCCCAAGTGCTGCAGCAGGTCAGGGACAAGGACAGTTCTCCCACTCTCATGATCCTTGGGCCTGCCACAGGTGGCAAGGGGGTAAGGAGGCTATCTTTCACGTGTCCATGCCACTGTACAGAGGATATGTGGCAGGGCCAGTAGTCTCATGTTCATACCCTCAGGACAGTCTCACCTGAAACTCTCACAACCAGTACCAGTGTTACCTTGCTTTCTATGCAAGGTGACAGGCCAGTTTTCCGAGTACTGTAGCTGTCTAGGAGTGGAGTCAGCTCTTCTGATCTTACATACTCAGGGTCAGCTCTCCCATGTTGCCCAGGAGAGGGATGGGACCAGTTCTTCACTCTCTCTTTCTCCTTCTTTCTCTTCTATTTCTCCACCACTTATGTGGCTCTCAGGGTCTCTTAATGTCTGAAATATACCAGGCAGGGGTCATCTCAAGCTAGTTCCCCGTCTGGTACCAGACTGGTGGTTGTCTCTGGCTTGATGATTTTAGAGAATGTTAGGCAACTAATCATTCAAGTGTTCACAGGTCAGAACATTGAGCATAAAAATAGCCTCTCTCCTCTCTGCCACCTATTGACTCATGTGTGAACAGCAGCCATACCTGCAGTGCTGCTGGTAGTGATGAGAAACACTAATTTTTAATGAAAAGATTCACACTAGCACATGGCGATCATGGAAATAATAATTTACAATTGCATGTACATTTGATTTATACTACCATGATTGTTACTGGTGGTGTAGCCTTGCCCATCAAATGACTGTGGTCCCAGGATAATTGATGTCATGTTCTAAATATCAAAGTTTGTACAGTACTGCAAATGTTAAAATACTATATAGAGTAATAAACCTATATCTTTGGTTGGGCACCTTATGTTCTCACAAACCTGTGACATTGCTGTGTTGCTAGACACAAAGGGACAATAGTGACAAACTATTTGCAAATTGTTTTTGTTGTTGTGTTTGTTTATTTATTTATTTTACATCAAAAACAGAGCTTTCCCTCTCTCCTTACTTCCCATACCCTCTTTCTCCCCTCCCCTCCCCCATCCACTCTTCTCTTTCTTTCTTAGAGAAGAAGAGTTCTTTCATGGATATCAACCAGCCTTGGCATATCAAATTGCAATATACTAGGTGCATCTTTTCTTACTAGGCTAGACAAGGCAGCCTAGCAACAGAGTGAGAGATAGACCCTGCTCCTGCTATTAGCAGTACCATGTAAAGACCAAGCTGCATATCTGTTACATGTGTGTAGGGGGCCTAGGTCCATTCCATTCATGTTCTCAGGTTGGTGGTTAATTCTCTGTGAGCCCCACTGGGCCCAGGTTAGTTGATTCTGTAGGTTTTCTTTTTGTACTTAACCTCTCTTCCTCTTTCCTCCTCATCTTCCACACAATTTTCCGAGTTCTGCATAATGTTTGTCTGTAGATCTCTGCTTTGATTCCCTTAGCTCCTGGACAATGTCTTTCAGATGACAACCAGCTCCTGTCTGCAAGTATAGGAGAATGTCATTAATAGTGGCAGAAGTGGGCTCTCATGACATGGCTCTCAAGTAGGCCAGTCCCTAAATTTCTTCTCCATTTTCATCCCTGCACATTTTGTAGTCAGGTAAAAATGTGGTGGAAGGTTTTGTGACTAAGTTGATTATCCCATCCCTCCATTAGAAATATTGCCTGGTTACAGGAGGTGGTCATTTCAGGTTCCATATTCCCCATTGCTAGGAGTCTTAGCTAAGTTCACCCTCATAGAATACTAAAAGTTTCCAGTGACCTATGTGTCTAGCTCATTCCCCAAAACCTTCCCCACTGATTCTAGTTCACTCCCTCTGCCTTCTGCAGAGTTGAGCCCTCCTGTTCCCCTCCTCATTTCCCCTTCAATCCAGTTCCCTCATTCTATCCACCTCTGATGAATATCTACTGTATTTTCACTTCTTAGTGAGATTTAAGCATCCTCTTTTGGGTCCACATATAGACAGTTTATTTTTGAGAAAGAAGCCAAAATGATGCAATGGAAAAAATAAAGCATCTTCAATAAATGTTGCCGGTCTAATTTGATGTCTCCATGTAGAATAATTCAAATAAGGGTGTATCTATCCCCCTGCACAAAACTCAAGTACAAACAGATCAATATTAGTTAAGGAAATTGGTCTGGAATTCTCATTCTCTGTTGAATCTCTATGTGGTTTGGTTATCAGGGTAACTCTAGCCTCATAGAATGTGTTTGGCAGTGCTCCTGTTTCTGTGTTGTGAAATAGTTTGATGAGCATTGTTATTAGATTTTCTTTGAAAGACTGGTTGCATTCAGTGCTAAAACTATCTGGGCCAGTGTGTTTGTTTGTTTGTTTGTTTGTTTTTGTTTCCAGTTGGGAGACTTTTAAAATCTGTAAGACAGTTTCTATTTTCTAATATCTATTTAATTCTTTTAATCTGATCTTGATCTAACTTCGTTAAGTGGTATCTATTAAGAAGACCACTCACTTCGTGTAGATTTTCCAATTTGTGGAATACAGGTTTTTCAAATAAGACCTAATAATTGTTTTGATTTCCTTAGTATTTGTTATTTTCCTGCTTTTCTTTTATGATTTTGTTTATTTGGATATTCTCTCTCTGGTTATTGGTTAGTTTGATTAAGGGTTTGTCTATCTTGGTGATTTTCTCAAAACAAACAAACAAGCAAAAAACAAAAACACACTAAAAACTCTTCTTTTTATTGATCTCTTGTATTCTCTTTATTTCCAATTTATTGATTTAAGCACTGAGTTTATTTTCTGTCATCTACTCCTCTTGGGTGTGTTTGGTTCATTTTCTTCTAGAGTTTCAAGTGTCCTGTTAAGTTACTAGTTTGAGATCTCTCCAATTCTTTTATGAAGACAATTAGTTTCGTGACTTCTAGCACCACTTTCATTGTGTCCCATAAGTTTGGGTTTGTGCATTTGGTTTTTGTTTGATTTTGTTTTTAATTCTAGAAATTCTTTAATTTTTTTCTTTCTTTTGTTCTGACCTGGTCATCATTGAGTAGAGGGTTGTTCAGTTTTTGTGAGTTTGTAGGCTATTGTTTATATTCTTGTTGAATTCCAGCTTTAATCCACGGTGTTCTGATAAGATACAAGGGGTTATTTCACTTTTTTGTATCTGTTGATGCTTGTTTGGTGAATGAATATAAGGTCAATTTTGGAAAAGGTTCCTTGCGATGCTGAGAAGAACTGCATTCTTTTGTGTTTGCAGGCCTTCTGGAATGTAGGTGGAGTTCTCTTTGTTGCCTGAGAATTTCATGAAGTCATTGTTTTTAATAGCTGAGTATTATTCCATTGTGTAAATGTAGCATATTTTCTGTATCCTTTCCTCTGTTGAGGGACATGTGGGTTGTTTCCTGCTTCTAGCTATTATAAATATGGCTGCTGTGAACATCGTGGAGCATGTGTCCTTATTACATGTTAGAGCATCTTCTCAGTATTCAATCTCTTTCTAACCATGGATTGTGTTTCCCCATTTGACATATGTATACATATTATTTATCTTTTTCAATTACCAATTAGTACCTTAGAGAGAAAGCTTCCTGTTTTGTAAAGATCATTAATAAGTTTAAGATGAAGCTGGATAAAGTTATGACCATTAGTTAAAAATGGAACATGAGATATGGCAGAACTCTGAATTTCCTGAGGAGGGCTAAAACCAAGGACCCCAAAATAAAAAGAATAACATTTTATCCTAATTATAAATGAATCTGTCCTCTAACATATACAGCTACACTCTTGGAAGCAGATTAGTTGTATATTATTTGCACAATCTTAATGATCACCAAACACATAATGGTAGATATTACACAATAATATAAAGTTTTTACTCATGTCAAAACTTTATTTCCTGAATTCTTATTAGTTTTATTCACATTTATTCTTTACTTAACAGATTTGCATGATATTTTTCATCTCTCGTTTTAAATTAACAATTGGGTTCTCATTGATTTAATGGGTATGTGTTTTAAATGCTGGATAACTGTGCAGACTTTATATTGATAAAACCAACAAAAATATTTATTGTGTTAACCCTTCAGTATGCTTTTGTTCTTATTGAAAATAATTATTTGCCATGTATAATGCACAGACTTGAAAATATCATCCAGAGCGAGGTAACTCAGTCACAAAAGAACACACAGTATGCACTCCCTGATAAGTGGATATTAGCCCAAAACTATGGAACACCCAAGATTCGATTCACAGACCATATGAAGCCCAAGAAGAAGAAAGACCAAAATGTGGATGCTTCAGTGCTTCTTAGAGGGAGGAACAAAATAGTCACAGGAGGAAATATGGAGACAAAGTGTGAAGCAGAGACTGAAGGAAAGGCCATCCAGAGACTACTCCATGTGGGGATAAATCTCATATACAGTCACCAAAAACTGACTCTATTGTAAATGTCAGGAAGTGCTTGCTGACAGGAACCTGATATGGCTGTCTCCTCAAAGGCTCTGCCAGAGCCTGACAAATACAGAGGTGCTTGCTTGCAGCCAAACATTGTACTGAGTGTGGGGTCCTCAATGGAGGAGTTGGAGAAGGAACTGAAGGAGCTGAGGGGATTTGCATTCCCATGGGGGGAGCAACAGTGTCAACTGGCAAAGTCTCCCCAGTGCTCTCGGGGATGGAACCACAAACCAAAGAGTCCACATGGAGCGACTCATGGCTCTGGCTGCATCTGTGATAGAGGATGGCCTTGTTGAACATCAATGGGAGGAGCAACCCTTGGACCCGAGGGTGTTCAATGTCGCAGTGTAGGGGAATGGCAGGAAGATAAGACATGGGTGGGTGGGGGAGCACCCTCATAGAGACAGGAGGAGGGAGGTTGAGATAGGGAGTTTCCAAAGGGAAGACATGGAAAGGGAAAAACATTTTTGAAATGTGAATAAAGAAAATATCCAATTTAGTAAAATTAATTGGGAAGTATCTGTAAAAAGTTTTTTAGGAAACACAGAAATAAGTATTGTTGAATTTGCAGTTCCAAAAAAATGCAAATAATGAGCAAAAGTTACTATTTTGCCAAACAATTATGCCATTAAGATTGTGTTACATATTGCAAGGAAAAGACAAGAATAATTACTATAAGCATAGATCTTATAATGGACTGTTACTCAAAGTAAACCTTTACATTTAGTATACAGGCATAGCATTATGACTTTTATATTCGTTCTTTTATTTTTATTTTACTGGATAATTTTTTTAATCTACATTTCAAGTGTCATCGCCTTTCCTGGTTCCCCTCTGCCCCTGGAAATCCCTTTTCCCTTCTCGTCTCACCTGCTTCTATGAGGGTTTTCTCCCACCCACATACTCACTCCTGCCTTCCTGCCCTCGAATTCCCCTACACTGGGGCATTGAGTCTTCACAGGACCAACGGCCTCTTCTCACATTGATGTCTGATAAGGCTGTCCATCCTGTCCTCTGCTACTGGAGAGGATGGGAGCCATGCATCTGGAGCCATGGGTTCCTCCATGTGCACTTCTAGGAGCTCTGGGGGCTCTGGTTGGTGGATATTATTGTTCGTCCTATGGGGCTGCAAATTCTTTCAGCTCCTTCAGTCTCTTCTCTAACTTCTCCATTGAGGACCCCATTGGAGACCCTGTGCTCAGTCTAATGGTTGACTGTGAGCATCCCCTCTGTATTTGTCAGGCTCTGGCAGAGGTTTTCAAGAGACATCTATATCAGGCTCCCGAGAAACACAATAATTGAGGATCAGGATTTATGTTATATATGTTATATAAATGTATATATATATATATATATATATATATATATATATATATATATATACACACACACACACACATATATATGTGTGTGTGTGTCTTTGTGTGTGTTTGAATTTTAAACTGTTATATTACTGAAAGACAAACTTAAATATATACCAAGATTATCCCATGTACAAAATTTATCCCCTTTCTCTTATATCTTTGAACTGAGTTCTTAGCCTATGTAGGAAACCTAGAAATATGTCAAGGACCTCCTTCAATACTGTATATATGTTCAAGAAGGAGAAAATAATTGCATTTTAGTACTTAGGTGCATTTTTTTCACCTTGATGCTCTTAAGTGGCACTTCAAAAAATAATAAGTGCTCAGTAATTGGGTGTGTGAGTGTATGTTATGTGAATGCTTTATTTAATTAATAAATTATTTTTATTTAATGCTTTATTTAATTAGAATTTTGTTAAATCTGCTCTTCAAATGTTTTAAGATAACTGAACAAGTTTTACATCCTTTGTTTATACCTCACTTAAAGTATTTCAACATCTCAAAAAATCCACATCTATCATCTGCCACTCATAATTTTTCTTGTAACCTTCAACACATAATGTTAGCATTCTCTATGTATTATTTGATTGTGAATATTGGTATAATACAATCTGTGACTGTTTTGTAACTGACTCCTTGAGCATAACATAATTTTCATGTACAGTCTTGTTGTGAGCTACATATCTAATTTCTTTATATGGCTTAGGAAAATTCCACTATGTGGATTTATAACATTTTATATATCTATTTATCATTTGATATTTTCTTTTAGTCTTTGCTATTATGTGAATAATGAAAAATCATTTTCATGAAATGGTATTAGTATATATTCATTGTACATAATAATAGGTTTTAAAAGGGATTTTCATAAATCACATCACATAATTTTATCATATTTAGCCTGTACAGTGTACTTTTTGGGTTTCTCCTGCACCCATCTAAGCTCCTTCATCATTCCAGCAGAGTTTGAGTCTTTTTTAATGCCATACACATTACTGACTTTACTTCCTATATAATATGAGGATCCACAATGAGAGGAAGAGTTTGTTATTTGTCTTTCTGTGTCTGAATTATATTGTTTAACAGGACAATCTCTGATTATATCTATTCTACGGTGAATAATATAGTTTTATTATTTTTGATTACTAAAATTTTATTACATATGTTTATATAATGTTAAATGGAGTAAAATATAATAAATATTACATAATATTCTCTTGCCAGACACCTAGGGCAATTACCAGACACATAGATCTATAAACAGTGTTGTAACAAATACCATAACAAATATCAAATACAAATAACAAAAGTACAGATGCCTCTGTGCCATGTGCATTTGGTGGCCTTCAGATGAATACTGAGCAGTCATATAGATGGGTCATGTGGTTGTGTGTTTTATTTGTTTGAGAAAACTTTGTAATTTTTCTCCACAGTGGGTATCACAACTGACAATTGTATAATCAATGTAACAATGTTTCCTTTGTACTGAGATTTTTATCATAATTTCTCATTTGTTTTCTTAGTAATGGCTATTTTTTTTCCTTGCTGATGTGATTTAGAATCTCCGTTCTATTTAAATGTGCTAAGGCTCTCATTATTGGAAAGTGACTTATAGGATCAACATATTGGTTGGATTTCACTTTTAAATCTTTTTATTGGTTAAGTTGAAAAATTTTTGTCATTCCAAATGTACTGGATTGGAGTAGGGAGGGACATCATTTCTCTTTATTAGAATAAAGGCATGACTCATGTGCTTACAGTGTACTGGGTATGGACTTGGTTATATTCTGAAAGTGGAACGCTAACTCCACTCATAGCTTCTAGATAGGCTGAATATGCACAAAAAATTATCATACTCCATTTAACAATGATTCCCTTACTACTTCAATAATTTTTGAGGAAAATAACAGTGTATAATGATTGTCTTAGATATTAGTTATTGAGTTAAGAATTGAAAGGAAAAGGAGTCAAGTAATAACAGGTGTAAGTATGAGAGCAGAAGGAAATATGGAGGAGAAAGAATAAATAAAAAATAGCACTTGGGATAGAGGCAGGGTAAACAGAGTTCAGAGATCGGTGAACTACGGAGAAGCATAAAAAAATAAAACAAGGCTGGGTGAGGGTACAAAGTAAAAATAACTTAGGAATGGAAGGAAATCACATGAGTTATAGGTAAAAAAAATAAGAGTGAGGAAAATCTAATAAAATAAGTAAACAATCAAAGATATGTACCATAATGCCTAACCAAACAATACAAGAAGTAAAACAGAATAATTAAGACATATTTATGAATAACTGAATATTTTAGAAATCCAAAAGTGACAGAGATATAACAAAATATAACAACACTCACTATTCCTTCCTGAGTTGGGGTTAACGCTTTTATACTTGAAATGTTGGAATACTTGTGATATAATTGAAATGAGCAAACTGTCCTTAAGGAATGCCAGCTTTGGGTGTGTTCAGATCTAACCTGTTAAAGCATATTGTTCAGTGTGCAGTGTCAGAGTGAGGTATAAAAGGGCTATTTTTAGGATTGAAAAGCTACCCTGATATTAGTAGGGCAGGCTTTCCCTTAGGACGTTTCCTACTTCAATGTTGACAATCCTGGGCTATGTCCCGCTCCCCACTGTTTTCCTTGTGTGCTGGATAGTCATACTCCTCTCGCATGAACTTACATCCTTGCCTTCAATGTGGTCAGGCTCATGTTTTTAGTCAACCTTTCAGCAGATATGTTCATCTTACTCGTTCTGAGGTTGTCTGTTTGTTAGTGTCTCTGGTCTTGAATTCTGTGAGATGACTCCAGGTCAATCCATTCATGCAATGAGGCTGTGCACATGGTTTTATGGTTCTCAGTTTTTGGTACTGTTTGTAGTGAGGAGGTTTAGAAAAGAAGTTGTGGCAAATTTTCTCTCTCTTTCAGTGTTCTTCCAAGCAAAGCGTCTCTCTGGATCTTCCCTGTCAAAACACTTTAGGTAGCGAAATGGGATGCTGAGCCCCAAGTTACCTCAGCTTCTGCTTTAAGAGGCTTGTGGATCTTTAAAGTGTTTGTTTTGATTGTCTTTGCTTTAGAAATTTAGAGTAAGGATCCTGTGGGTAGGGTGGCTGGAAATGCAGAAAGTTCCTCCAGGCGGGAAATTAGGCACTGTGGCTGTGGCTATAGCGGCTCACTAAAGGCCTTCCACATGGCAGGCCCCAGAAGACACGTAGAGTCCCTGAGTTTAAGAGATTTATTTTTATGACAGATGGTAGTTGAATCTGGATGTGCACCCACATCCAGGATGTGCATCCTCCCTCCCCCCCCTCTCCCAAATCAGGGCAGACCTGAGTTAAATAGGGAGGGAGAAAGAGGGGAGGGTCTTGGGGAAGAATGTTTAATTGGCTATGCCCTCTGGACTTCAGGTATCTTAGTATGTAAATCTCTTGAGGCAGAGGCCTGTAGTCATGCCCTCTACCTGTGCCCTTTGGGAGGGGCTGCATCCTATGTTAATGGAGCAGGTTAATGGAGTTCTATGCCACGTGTTAGGAGCCTGGATTCTGGGAGCATGGTGAAATAGATGCTTGTCCCTTGCAGGATCTCCAGGCTACTTCCAGCCGGTGCTTCTACCAAAAACCAAGACCCCTTTCACGCCCCTACAGGATCCTCCTCTTCCTTCCTGAGCCTTCAAGTGATCAGGTAGTTTATTTTCTTATATGTCAGCATGTCTGTAGTTCATCTAGCCCCCTATGATCTGCTGATAACTGTAGTCCTCTGGAGTCTTTAAGTTGTATTTGATATTTAATCTCAAATGGGGGTTTCTACCCTGCCTTTGACCACTCATTTCCTGGATAAGAAAACACAACCTTTATACTTATAATAAGCTTTAATCAGCACTAGAGCTGGACAGATATCTATCCTCAAAGTTATTAGATTCTACTTCTCCATCAATAACCCCAAATTATTACTAGTCATGTCCCTTCTGGACAGTTTTTTTTTTTTTTTTTCTTTTTTTCCCGAGACGGGGTTTCTCTGTGTAGTCCTGGTTATCCCGGAACTCATTCTGTAGACCAGGATGCCCTCGAACTCAGAAATCCTATGGTGTCTAACCTATGGTGTCTTCTCCTCTTGCCACAATCTTTTCTCTCATCCTCTTTGTTCTCCTCAGACTCCAAGCTTGTGATCCCCAAACCTCACCTGCCTCATTTGTGCCTAGTAGGCATCTTTATTTACCAATCAGAGCTAACTTGTGGGGCAAGGTCACATAGTGTCACTTGGGTCTACATGTGGATTGCCTGTCCCTGCGGACAACCAGGTCTTGGGAGCCAGCCTTTAGCAGTATAATAATATAAGGAAAAGACCAAACTTAATACCTTTCCACACTAATAACCCTTTTCTGATCCATATTATCATGTGTTTTCTTTATACATTTGTAGAGGTATCAGAGATGTTTCCTGGAAGTGATAGGCACAATCATTTCTTACATGGTAAAGAATAAAATCCCATATCCGTTTTCCATTAGTCTTCTCTGTGTATATTTTTGTCAGGTATTTTATTATGTAGGGTATGCCTAGATAGTCAAGGTTAAGACTTAGGCATTTTTAAAGTATATGACCAATATGCATTTTAATATTCTTGCCTAATTCTGCTAGTTTCCCTTTATGAAAAATATGTTATTATGAAGATTGAGTGAATACATATTAAAGCATTATCATAAAAATAATGCATAGTTACAAAATCAAACAAGACATGTATTATAATGAACACTACTTGTTTATTACAACTTGAAGAGGAGGAATTAGAAAAAATACTAAATCTAGGAAGTCTAGGAGCACTCCTTAAGAACAATATGATTGCACACAGTATTCACTACTTTAAAGATGTGTGAAATTTGACAAAGCATTCTTATTGATGCAAGACAAAACTAAATTGGATTCTTGACTATTCTTATAAATATTTGAATGGTTCTAGAGATACTAATAAATCTTTGTGCCTCAATTTCCCTGACATAAATTTGAAATATAATGTCCATATTATGTATTTATTTTAAAATGCCTTAAAATTTCAGTGTAATGGCATGTAAAGCTGTAAAACGCCTGAAGGAAATCTGATATATTTAATGCACTTGGTGTAAATTGCTTTACTTTAGACCCCATTTCCTTCTTTTATAACACATCAATTATGAATAAAACCCCAGCATTTAGCACCATGACAAGAATATACTCAAAATTTACGAATTGAGTGAATGATAGTTATTTATGAATATATTATTTCAGTTTCTAATTTTTGGTACTTGAGATGACAACTCTATTTGTTTTGTTACATACAAACAAGCCCTTGCACCTGAATAGGTAATGATGCTTTTTTTTTTTTTGATCTTGGGATTTCTGTATATATTTATGATTTCAACCCCACAATTGAGGACGATATGTGAATTGATAAAGATTTGCCAAAATATTTATTCTTTAATGGAAATATCAGTGTATATAGGGATCCTCATAAACTGTAAAAAATTAGGGTTTTCCTTTCTCAATAAAAAATGGATTGTGTTTATGGGGGGTGGGTTGTATGAGACACCTTATCACATTTTAAATTTTGTGCTATTGCAGCTGCGATTTAATAACTACTATGGATATCCCATGAAATTTATAACATCACACTTTTGTTTGTTCTGTGCTATATCACTTACTCTCATGTACAAATGTCTACCTTAAAATTTTTTAAATAAATTACTTCCTATAATATGAATAGAACAGAATATAATAAATGGGAAGAATTAAATTGAAATTTATTGATAGAGGTTTAAATGTGAAAATATGGTTATTTATAAGTAATTAGTATCCTTGGGTTGCAGATATACTTTAGTGATAGATTTTCTGATTAGCATGTCTGAGATATGACTGTATTTTCATATACTCATAAAATTCACAAAACTACACAGTCTTACCAAGCTGTATTTCCAAAAATACAGGCTGCAGTCATCTTTACCAGTGCTGTTACTTAGTAGAGATTTCAGTCGGTCATTGTCCACTAAGTTCCATTCAAATAAGATGGTCTTTATAATGTTAGTGATGTTACATACCATATCGTAAAGTTGGGTAGGCATAGTATTATTCTATCATCAAATAGAAATGTTTCCCTCATGTTTCTTAGGGATAGAGTCCATAATAGTGAGGGTAGCCTAGCAGTAGGCAGGCTGGGAGGCAGAAGCAGGAATCTGAAGTGTCAGATCTCATCTGTGCATAAGAAGCAGAGTGAAACCTTGAAGTAAGGTAAGCATCTGAACCCTTAAATTTGGCCCCTATTGTGTTCTTTCCTCTACAAGTCTCTATGTCTGAAGAGATTGCAAATTTGCCACATGGAGCCCCCAACTGAGTAACTGGTGTTGTAATACATGAACCTCTGGGGGGGGTACACTTCCTATTCAAGCCACATTGGAAGGATTTATGTTTTGGAGGCCAGAGATATAGTCCTATTTGTAACCCCTAGATGAGTACTGACAGTCTGGCTACCTGTACTTCAAAATGTCAAATCACATGGACATAGGGTTTTTGTGGATAAAAATAATCTTAAAAGTGAAAATACTGAACAAGATTATCCCTTTAACTTATACAGTGGGTGTTCTTATGACAAGATGGTAGGAGAGATTACCGTGGATACATCGAGGCAGAGACAGGTTATGTTCTCACAAACAATGACAGAACAGAATCTTATGATCTTGGAAAAGACAAGGAAGTGTCCACACTGGAGGGCTAGAAGAGCACAGCTCAGCCAACATGTTATCTGAGAAGTTTAAGATCCAGAACTGTGAGAGAATAAATTCCTGCTGTTTTAAGCCTTTTTGTTTATATTAGTTTGTCTTCACATCAAAGGCTAAGGAATATATATGCTATAAGGAAATATATTTTAGAAGTGATTAAATGTTAAGTAATTTGCCTTTCTTTTCTATGAAATAATGATAGGAAAATACTACATAAAAGGTAAGCCTTCTCTGGTCTGAGTAATTCTAGTGTCTTCTTCAGAATGCTAACATGAATTCTTTTCTTTCACTTACTAAATGGAAGCAAGAATAGCATATCTTAAGTTAAACATTGCAGATTTTAGAATCATCTACAGAAATCTATGTGTTTTTGAAATTTTTAATCCTAATCCAGAGTTTCTACCACACCACTGACCCTTAAGTTCCCAGATAAAAGATACACAACTTTTATTATTTGAAATAAGCTTTATACAGCAAAAGAACTGGATATATAGCTACCCTCTATGTGGTTAGAATCTACTTTCCTATAAATAACTTCAAGTTATTACTTACTATGTTTCATCTGGGTTACTCCTAACTTCAATCAGCCAGCACTTGTGGCCAGGTTTTCTTGATTCTTAACCCATAGCATCTCTCTCTTCTTTCTTCACCTTCTTCTTCTCCTTATTGTTCTCCTCTGACCCCAATCCTAGTAGTTCTAAACCTCACCTATGTCTCCTCTCAGCCTTTGTCTGTCAGCTTCCTTACTTCCCAATCAGAAATAACATGAGGTCAAGCTCACATAGTGTCACGTGGATTTAGTTCTGGACTCTCTAGTCTCTAGGGCAACCAGATGTTGCAGCCGACACTTAGAATACAATAACCAGTAAAAGACTAAAACCTCAACAGTGATGGGCATCACTGTTCTACCTGGGAACAGTGGGTTCCCAGGTAGAAGTGACTGGCTACAAAATTTAGACGAATATGTAAGTTTACATGGTCAAAAATAAATTGAGTCATTTTCCTTATCCTGCCTGTCCATCTACTAATTATCTAATGGGAAAAATACCAGTGTGTCTATAGTCCACTAAATAAAAAAGCATTTTCATTACTGATGTACTACTCTAGGACTAAATTCAATATGCACAGGCAAATTACTGTGTTTTCATCAGTAATTTTTTGAAAATATTCTGCTAATTTTGAAGATAATCTTTTCTAATTGTCAATACTTGTGAGTATTTTCTAAGCTATTTAAAGTTACTAGAAAATGTTTGGTTGAGAATAAGTTGATAAAATGATTTTACAAATTCTATCAGTTGAGAAACTTTCTTCTTATGTTTCAGGCAAAATTCTTTCTGAAACTATTCTAAGCATCAGGTTAAGTCAAATTCATAAATTCTTCTTGGTTACTTTTTATGCACAACAAATTTGGTAAGAAGTAATTAGGAATCATGGATATGATTCATCTAAATTATAGAAATGAAAATCAAAGCAATGGCTGGTACAGAAATTTATTTTCTGAAAGTCATAATTGCAGGTAAAATTGACAGAAACTTTCTTTCAATGTTGAAATTGTCAGTCATGATAATTTTGTTGTTATTGAGAGCCATAAAGCATCTACTATATTATTCCACTTACTTAGTGTTATCTTTTACTGTTACCTGGAGCTCTGCAAATAATAATAATAATAATAATAATAATAATAATAATAATAATAATAATAATAATAAAATAAATAAAAAGAGACCAGTCTGCAAAAATTAGAAAAGCAGTACAAAAGAGCCCTTCCTTAGTTTTTGTTGGTTCTTATTTCCTCCTAATCCAGTGAGGATGTCAGAGACTCTTCTTAATTGCCTTCACACTTTATGCATTTTGTTACCTCAGAGAACCAGTGAGAATAGAGACTTGTTGCTTTTATGATAAGCAAATTTAAATTTGCTAATTGTATGTGATAAATGAGTGAGTTTTTATTACTCACTCAAAACACTCAAAACTGTTTGTTCAGAAAGGACCCAAACACATTCAGTGAGCTGAGTTCCCCCGACTCCTCCGTGTGTGTCTGTGTGTGTGTGTGTGTGTGTGTGTGTGTGTGTGTGTGTGTGTGTTGGATCTACATTTACAGTTAAGTTACATGTGCTCATGTGTATGCAGGTTCATATGAAAATGTGGGTGCCTGTATATAGATGTAACCTATTGATAGTTAATATTCATGATGTATTTTTGAAGTACTGTCTCTAACTGAATCTCTAACTTACACAACTAGATTTACTAGTCAATGAGCTTCAGAGATCCATCTGTCTGCACCTTCCTGGTAGAATTTGGGTTACAAATGAATTCAGTTTTACCTAACTTTTTACATGGATCTTGGGGATCAAGAACACAGGTTAGCATGTTTTAGCAGTTTTTCTAACTGAATCATCTCCCCAGCATCTAGGTCTTCACTTTTCATCCTACCCAGAAAACACCTTCAAAGCCTTACTAAGTAAGATGACTCACAGATGACCACTTTCTAAGTATTATATTCCTACACTGAAGTTGTGCTCTATACTTTAAAATCTTGACATGACTGTGCTACTTTCTCATTTGATGCATTTTATAAAACTAGTATAGGTTGACCTCAAATCTCAATTCGTCTCCTTGTAGTATATTTTAGCTAGAACAAATAAGACAAATAAGCATCAAGGTCAATTTCAGCACTGACTCACCTTCTTCATAGTTCATAAAACATACAATCAGCATGAGCCAGAAAGTAGCTTCTGCCCACAATGAAAGCACATTCTCTCATATTTTTCTTCTGAAACTGTACAGCCAGACTTGATTACAATGTATTGTCATATTTGCTTCGATTTGGATAAATACATGGGCAAATTCTGTCAGTATTTACATAGTGATTATGATATATGATGTAATACATGATTGCCAAGACATACAATAATGAGTCGGAATTTTACATTGCAACAACTGAGGAAGTCTATGTGTATTATTCCACCATTCGGTTATCTGATCTCTGATCATTGTAAAGACAGTAGTGTTTTAAAACTGTCAAGCAGGGGCTGCTCACTGAGAGCATCAACTGTTAGACATCCAGTGTTAGGTGTTAGACGTCTGCGCATAGCTTAGAACAGACCACTCCAGACCAAACAGTTCCAGTAGGGGGTGGGAGAGGAGTTACTCAGGAGATAGGGCAAAGGTGGAGGTAAGAAGATGAAAGAAGGAAGGAAGAAGAGAAGTAGAGGTAAGCCATGACCACTTGGAGAGAGGGGGGAAGGGAAGGGGGAGGAGGGAGGGGACAGAGAGGAGCTAGAGGCAAGAGATCAAGAGAGTAAGAGAGGGTGGAGGGGCAAACAGCCCCTTTTATAGTGGGCTAGGCCTACCTGGCTATTGCCAGGTAACTGTGGGGAGGAACATACCTGGTTGTTGCTAGGTAACTGTGGAGGTGGGGTTTAGACAGAATACTAACATCAACTACAGTAAAATAGTTCAGAGCCAGTCATATTCCTTGGACTTCTGTTTTTGGAGTTCATATATAGCAGTCATAACACCAAAACAGATTGCCAACTTTAGCCACTCCTTAATTCAAAAGCCTTAGTTCCCCATGCAAAGATAATTTATCCCTGAAAATCTCTCAGTATCTAAAATGTTCACTCACCAAAGATGTTAGAACCTTCATGTGTTTACTTTTCCCAATTCTGAACCTTGGCCCATTTCTCTTCATCAGTTCTTGCTTCACAATGCCCCGATACTCAGTAATTCTTGAGTAGTGGTCTCCAATATTCGAAATAAGTCTGTCTGTCACCATTCTTTGTCCTGCTTGTTACATAATTAGCAGAAATTTCCTTTGGAGAAACTTCTTCACTCAGGAACAGAACAGTGATGGTGAAGGTTGTAGGATTAAAACTATCCAGCATTGTTCACGTATTCCTACTACCAACGACAGGTTGCCTTTCCAAATTTCATAAAGTATACACTAAATAGAGAATTATGAGCATAAAAATAAAAATTGAACTCAGATTAATCCATTTTCTCTGTGTCTCAATGGAACAATAGGGATAAGTCTGTATATGAAAAAATGTAAACACTTATATGGAAAATGGCATAACATTTGGATTCTCATCATACCCATACTCTCCTCTCTCCATTCCCTACATTTCTGAAGTCATGATTGCAATAAGCGCTACAGATTGGGAGTCTGTCGGGGATACTTTACCTATGCATGTCTAAAATCAGACCCCATCCTAGCTTTAATTTTAGCTTCTCAATTGAAAATGCCTACATTCTAATTTCAATTTTGACTCCCATTTTTAATAAACAAATCTGATTGCATTGCCAACATTTTCTACATCACAAATTCAATCATATTCAGATTGTCAGTAGTTGAATTTTTTTTGCTTTCTAACTCTAGCTTTTTCTCATAATTTTGTTTGTCCTTGAAAATTGTAGAAGTAACTATTTTAGGTTCTGGACAAGGCAAGAGGTTAGTCAAAAGTTTTCATCAGAATCAGTACTATCCCATTTTTAATTAATTTAGTCATGTCTTAAACATGACCCTCAAAGGGTCATGCTTACTCTGCTGAAATCAGTAATAGGAATGATCACTGAACAAGAAGGGGAAAAGGACTGCTAGAGTCAGAACAGTTATGTCACTATGCAATTGTTTCTTCTACAAATGCTAGAGAAGCTACATGTAGCATCATTAACATGGCTGTCTATGTATGACTTGAATAAGGACAGTATCTATAGAGATAATATTCAAAAGGAACAAGTCACAGGCTTTTAACTCTAGACAAAGAACTATGGACACCTGAGTAATACTGAGGGCAGAAGAAATAATCTTCCCCAGAGCAAACACCATTTGTTATTCAACACCAAACTGTCAACTCTGAAAACCTACAAGTAATATTATATTGACTGAGAAGAGCATATTGATAGTTCTTAGAAATTTCTGTGGAATGACATGTGGCTGAGACACTAATCAAATCCTGGTTCCTAGTCTCCTCTTCACACTTAAGGGCAAATCTTTGACTTTACCAAAATGGGATGAAAATATCCTTTTCCAAGCTTCCCTTTGAAATGAAATAGATAAGTTTTCATTAATTTTATGGTTAGAATGTATGACTCAGAATATAAACATTTTTATATACCCATTAACAATTATATTGTCCTTAGTTGGTAATTGCCAAAATAGCCTGCACCTAGATAGAAAGAGGAATTGTTCACATACTTAAACAGAAACATCCCTTTTCCAAATACCCTGAATTTTAAAAAAAGAAGTATCTGTAACTTCTGTCAAACATATATAAAATAAAATTAATATTTTTCTAATGAAGACCTATAGTGAATCTCAACATGTCACAGATGAGCACGGTCATCATTTTATATATGGGATGACAGATAAATGTATCTATCTTATGCATGTCTCTGGTTTTTAGAAGTCTCAAACTTTAAAGAATTATCAGTAATTAGCAATATGAACAGTTTTCCAGTGTTAACTTTTATACTAAAAGTGCATTGCAAATCAGAACTAAGTATTGTAGCAATAGATACAGGGAATATGAAACAATATTCAAAATTTCTAATTTTGTTAAGAGCACAAGGACCACATGTAACAGCTGGATTTTCAATCATCTCAGACATTTCTACAAACACTGTTATCTGGCTTCCACTTCAGAGACTTGTATCTATTATTCTGCCTTGTTACCAATGTACTTGCCTAATGTGTCTCACTGTTTTGTTTTCTGAGACAGAGTTTTGCTGTATAATGCAGGCTGATCTTGAACTCATGGTGATTCTTCCATTGTTTTACTCCTTCCTTCACAGTGCTCAACTTAAATTCTTTGTTCCTACACTGATCTAAGGCGTTTGCTTTTGTTTGTTTCTTTTGTTTGGTTTTGTTTTTGTTCTTGATGTTAATCACCTAGTATTTGTAGTCTCACCACGCCTTACAGGCCCAATGTTTCTGTTCACCACTAAAATGATGTATGTACAGAGTAGACATTAAATAGCAGGTTCAAAAGATGTTTCTATTTCTTTTTTAAAAATGAATATTTTCTTTATTTACATTTTAAACGTTATCCCCTTTCTTGGTTCCCCCAACCCTGGAAACACCCTATCTCATCCTCCCTCCCATGCTTCTATGAGGATGTTCTAACACCCACCCACCCATTCCTGCCTCCCACCCTTGCTTTCCCTTACACTGGGGCACCGAGCCTTCACAGAACCAAAGTCTTCTTCTCCCATTGATGCCCAATAGGACACTTCAAAGAGCCTTTTTTTTTTTTCCTTCAGGAGTTGAAAGCATAACATTGCTGATGTTGAATTTTCAGCATAGTGACCTCTCTTCTCTCTCCATCCTAACTCTTACAACTCTTCACAGCCACTTCAGATGTGTCAACTTCCTAAACAACTACAGTCATCATTGGCCATCCTGTCCCTATATTTCCAAGCATATTTATTTGTGCCACAAATGTTGATACTGGGTTATGTTTACTTTGCATTGTATGTCCGCTCAGACATCACAGAGTTGACATTGTAGCTAGAAGAAGGAGAAGTGACTGAGGTGGTGTGCTGTGTGGAGTGAGAAATAGAATGGGTCACAGTAGAAACTCACTTTTAAGTGTTTGCCTCAACTTAACAATACTCATTGTAAGTGAAACCTGAAGAAGGGAGCTGCCTACTTGTCACTGAATAAAGCATGTATCTAACTACTATCCAACTAACTTGGAAACACATAGATTCTAACAATATAACTGCCTCATTTTTGTTTATTTATGTGTTTTATAGAGTACATTCCCAAATTCTCCTTGACACTTAGTGAAGAGATTGGAAGGAAATTATTAAAGGATCTAGTATTTTGCAATTTTGACTTGAAAACTAGACAGATGATTTCACCCATCACAGCGAGTTCTTGATTTTTTAAAGCAAATTTCAAACCCACTTTTCCAGTTATAATCAGATACAAAAATAATAAATACTGATTTAGATTTTTCCTTTGAAATCATCCACATGTAGAATTTATGTTTTTCTGGACCTCACAACTCAGAGCTTTAGAATAATACCAATGCACACACATACTTGACAATTTTCTTATTCTCTGAATACTGTTAGAATTGGGAGAACCCTTTAAAAAGTCCAGTGGACTTGTTAGTAAGCCAAATCATAATCAGAACTCATTTTGAAAACTGTTCCCATGGAAACATTGACTATCCTATTATTTATAAGGCCCTGATTTTAGTAAGGAAATTGACTACACATTCTACTGAAAATTATTTATGAGAAGAAATTGTGAACGCCAATCATTGAAACAGGTAGCAAAGATCATTGGAAACGGCGAAGGTAAAGGTTTTTGTGACTTAGACTTGGGATAGCACAGAAATACTTTGATTGAACCTTACAATTTTAAAGAAAATGATAGATTCTTATTCCCATTGTCTTATGCAATTTTCTTTCCTATAAAAACAATATTCTTTGTTCTTTAACCCAAAAGCTGATAATTGGTTTCAATGTTTGATGCAGTAGTGAAGCTCCTGAGACTAACTCTCCACTTTCATGATGCCTGCCATGTTTTTAGTGCAGTTTCTCTGCTCTGTGTACAGTGGCGAACTGCTGAAATGGGGCTAAGTCCCCACTGAGGGACTAGTGTCTGCTCATTTTCAGGAAGCTTATGAGGATTATACAGTTTTCTTAACCAGGCAAATTTGCTGTTATAAGTGGGAATGTTTCTAGTAAATTTCTATGAGGAGACATGCGACTAAGACATCTGTAAAATTCTGGTTTTTAGTCTTCTCTTCAGACTTAACGACAAGATTTTGACTTTCATGAGAATTACAAACTGGGACAGAAATGTACTAAGTTCATTTCTAAGCCTCTCTTTAAAAAAATGCATTTATAATTTTACAGTCCAGTCATTACAACCTCCCCTGCCTGCCCTATCACAATCCTACATCCCATTGCTCCTCAACCCCTGTCTCAAAGAAGATATCCCCCCTCCCACCAACTCAGGCTTCCCTCTTCCCTGAGGCCTCAAGTATCATGAGGGTTAGATACATCTTATCTTACCTAGGCCAGACCAGGCAGTCCTCTGCTATATATGATTGTGGGGTCTTGGGCCAGCTAGTGTATACTGTCTGGTTGGTGGTTCAGTGTTTGAGAGATCTCAGGGATTCTGGTTATTTGAGACTGATGGTCTTTCTATGGGGACGACCTCCCCTTTAGTTTCTTCCAGCCTTTCCCTAATTAAACCAGAGTCTCTGACTTCAGTCCATTGGTTGAGTGTAAGCATCTGCATCTGTCTCAGACAGCTGCTTGTTGTGTCTCTCAGAGGACATCCATGCTATGTTTCTGTCTGTAAGCACACAATAGCATCAGCAATAGTGTCAGGCCTTGGAGCCTCCTTTTTAGATGGATCCCACTTTGTGCCAGTCATTGGACCTCCTTTCCCTCAGGTTTTTCTGAAATTTTGTCTCTTCTGGTTTTTTTTAGACAGGAAAAATTCTGGGTCAGAGCTTTTGACTGTGGGATGGCAACTCCAACTTTTCACTTGATTCCCTGTCTTGCTACTAGAGGTGAACTCTACAAAATTCCTTTTCCCACTCTAGGACATTTCATCTAAGGCTTCTTCTTTTGAATTCTTTTGAATTCTCTCACCTCCCAGGTCTCTGATACATTCTAGAGGATCCCCTACCTTGCACACCAAGAGGTTGCAGATTTCCATTCTTTCTGCTGGCCTTCAGGGCTTCCCTCCTGTTTCCTCCCCCAATACCTGATCATGTTCGCCCTTTCTCCTCCCCCTCTACTTCCCATGACTGCTTTCTTCTTCCTCCAAAGTGGCATTCAATTATCCTTACTTGGGCCCTTCCCAAGCCTCCTTTTAAAATGTGATGGATAGGCTCTTATTCAGTTTTATGGTCAGAATTTATCAAATAAGGCTTTGCCCAAAATATCCTGATTTGATTTAAGTTAATAAAACCATTTTTTTCTGTCTTCTTTGAAGTCTTTCTTTACTTGCATACAAATCATGGCTGAAGTACTTCCCAACATGAACAGAAGCCCATTGTGCAGACAGAATCATTTCATCAGCACCTTTCTGCTGACTGCATGGCCTCTTACCATGTGTTTACAAATTCCATTATTATTTGTTATTACTTTGCATTATGAGATTTGCTAGTAGTAATTTTCATCTAAGATATGGCCTGGCTTATCTTTTGAATGCTTGCTGTTAATTGAATCAGATACTATTAAAGATATAGTTTTTGTTTTTCCCAATATTTAAAATTCAAAACATATTTTATAAAATAAATGGAGAAAGAGGTAAATGATCGGGAGGACAAGATAAAAAGAAAGAGTTGGGGCAGCGAGAAGATAGTAAAGAAAAACAGTCAAATAATTTCACAAATACCTATTGAAATTTCACATGGATATAAATGTCTTATCCTAAATCACAGGGATTTTGTATGATACCAGAAGAAGACATTTGCATGGTTTCAGGCAGAAGTAGAAGTTTTGAAACACTGTCTTTTAGATAAGAAGGAAGGGCTCCATTTGCAGTACATGTGGGTCTTTGCAATATCATCTATAATACTTTAGGCAAGTTGAAATGAGCTTAGAAAACCAGAACATAGCCTGTGTGTCTTAGGGAACATGGCATTCTGCAGGAAAGAAAGACTGGGGAATTGCTGGTGAGTGAAGCATGAGAACAAGCATTGTAATTAATTGTTAGTTTCACCATTTTACCTTGGTGAGCATATGAAGCTTCTGCAAGTAAAATTTGACATCAAACATTGATAAATAAGAAGAGAAGACAGAGAGAGGCAGGGGAAATGTGAGTCAATGTCAGTGAGATAGGATCAGGAGGAGTTTTAGGCCAGCCCGGGCTATGCAGAGGAATGCTGTCACAAAAGATAGATCACCATATGCGGTATCATGAAAACAAAAGTATCACAGTATGTGCTACAGAAATGTGGCATGAACGCATGCTTGTGGCTAAAACAAACAGTGCAAAATCTGTGGATTGAACTAAGACATGAACCTATGTTCTTTGTAACTATGGATCATAGTATTAACTTTAAAATATCTGAAGCTGAATTTATTTCTTTGTTTTTAATTAATTAAATTTAACTTTTTTGAGAGTTCTGTTTATATTCACATTCTTCCACTAACTGTTATAAGATTTACCAACCCCTTTGCAGTTTTCTGTCCTTTAAAAAAAATTCACCAGACCAATTGTACTGTCCAACTATCTATGGTCATATGATCTCCCATTGGATCATGATTGACTTATCAGTGATACCTTCTTGAAGAAAACTGACTCTCCACCTCCTAGGAGCTATAAATTGTTAGTAGCTGCATTCGGTAATGGAATATTTCAAGGATAACTTTCATCTCTTTGCCGGACTTTAGTCTGACTGAGAGGGGCTTGTACAATGTTTGTTCATGCTATCACAGCCACTGTAAGTTCTTATGTGCAACTTTCCTTAAGTGTTCAGAAAACACTGTTTATTGGTAGTCGTCCATCAGCTTTGACCCTTATACTGTTTGGGCTCCTCGTCTACATAGATCCCTGAGTCTTAGGAGTTGGGTAAGGACTGTTCTTTAAATGTTCCATTTAAGGCCGAAAATTTGCCAGCCTCTTATTCTCTGTACCTTGGCCAATTGTAGGTCTATGTGCTAAGCACCTTCTCCTCAAAAGCAGATGTTTAAATGCAGATGTGAACTTGTGTTATTAATTTTGTAACACATTACTTTCTGGTTTTGGAAATGGATAATTTAGCAAGGGCTTTGTATACATGTCTATGTATATATGTAAAAAGAGTATTGGATTTACAAAGAAAAAATACCAAAAACTTCATATTGAAGGTATGTAACTGTAGATGTATACTTAGGTGTTTCTTGATTTACAGTATTGTTCTGCAAATAGACAATGAATAGTGTAATTTTCAATGTCATAATTTTAGTAAACACAAAATTTACTACATAACTAAGTAAAGTAAGTAATTAATAATTATTGAAGATTTTGTAGCAGGATGGCAATATCAAAAATATTTATTTTTATTTTGTATTTTATTTACATTTCAGATGCCATCCCCTTTCTCCATTTCCCCTCCGTAGATAACCCCTATCCCATGTCCCCTTTTTCTTTTTGCTTTTATACAATTTTTTTAAGTGTTAGTCAAAGGCTTTATACATTTGGTAATGCTCAATCAGAAGTGTAACCCAATACCCAACCTAGATATATAAACTGTCTTTGACTGGTGGAGACACATGGACATCTGCCTCCATGCCCCCCCCTTTCTCTCTCTTTCTCTCTCTCATCACCTTGCTTCTCCTCTCCTTCATCTTCTCCTCTCCTTACTCCATCTCTTCCTCTCGGTACTCCTTCCCCCTTAGCTCCTCCTACATATCACCCTTCCTGTTAAAATAACACTTTTCTTTCAAAATATAATTAGAGCATAATTATTCCTATTTGTACCAGAGATGTACAAGATAATCCTATTACCCAGTCCATCATTTTGTTGACTAACCAGAACATCTGTCTTCTCTCCTAACTAAAACACTTAGTTTTGAACCTGGCTTTTTTTCTTGGCTTAGAATAAATGTCAGCTGAAAACCTTCCACTCAGATCTTTTCTCTCAAAGTAAATAGCCAGGGTTGGCTATAAGACTATAGGTCTTCAACCCCATCAGAAATCCAGAATGACTGAATTAACTGAAATTATGCGAAGCACAAAGCATAGCTTCTAAAACTTAGCCAATTTATAGAGACCACTGAACACCTGGACAGCCCATAACATTGGAGTATCAAATCTTCAGCCTTCTGGCCTAGAATCATCTGACAGACCTTAGTGATGCAGAATTATTAAGGGATGATTACTCTGTCTAGGCAGATATAATCAGTCGACTCTTCTGCAAGTGTGTCCTTTTCTGGACAGTAATTTGTCTGTAGATGGAAAGAGGCAATTCTTGCCTTGTGGTTGTCTCTGCACAACTGGAGTAATTCCAAGGATGCTCAATTTCTTCTTAGAATCCACGACAGGAAGCTGTCAGGAGCAGACAGGTCTCTAATCAAAATGAACATGAATAGAGAAATGTTTGTAATGTCAATTCTATGGACTTCTGATGTTTTGAAAACCAACTATCTGAAAAAATTTTTTTCTTGTTACTAAAACTTGTTCTGAGAATTGTATATTGCAGAATACACAGCCTTGGTGTATCTACTCATCAAGCAAACTGAGCAGACATGCTCAAACCTCCGATGTCCTGGAATTCCAACTGGATGTAGTGAAGGCACAGTGTCAGAGGCTTATCAATTTACTCTTCCCCCCACCCCTCTTCTAATATCTCAATGCCCATAATCAGCTTGAAGAAGTTAACAAAGAGTCAGCGCCCCTATTCCCTGGGCTTGGGGACTAAGGTGGTTAATATTGGACTGTCTTTCTAGGGAAAAGTAGAGATTTTGTTGGAACAGAGAGGATTAGCTAGGATTTATTGCATAGCCACAACCTATTAATAGAAATCTGTATAATTAGTATCAAGATGAAGTTATAATCTCTTAAATGGTACAAAATTTACTTTGATTTCAAACTTAAGATTTTCATTGGTATGAGTTTTTTATTGATATAAAAATGAGATGAATATTGGTACACACATGGGCATTGTGCCTATATAACACATTTAGGAATACAAGGCTTAGACCCAGTCCTTCTTTAACTTTTTTAACAGATTTGAGATGGTTAGCCTGTGAGTTAAGAGACTATAGCAAATTCATGGCTTGGAGTTTATTGTTAGGGTGTTCTCTATGCTTTATTTAGAAATAGCTGAGAGGAGTTAACAGACCGCAGTCCAGGTTATCTTACATGAATATAGAAAATATTTAATGATAAACATCTTATATTTTATATGAGTATTTTTATGTAAGATTTCAAAGCCAAAACCATCAAATACATTAAGTAGAATTTTAAATTCAAAGTCAAACACTTTTTTTTCCTATTGCATAATCCCTGTTTTTTTAATTTCACTCGCAAATAAAAGGGTAATTCAGGGATATATTTTAAAAGAATATTCATATCCATCACCTGTATATCACTACTTGCTGAAATGTGAGTATTTGAGACCTTAGCATCATACTAACAAGTCAGCAACAGTGATTTGGTAGAAACATATACATTACAGATGGGGTAAACAATGTAAAAAAAAAAAAACCTTTGAAACTCAAATCAACATTTTAAGAGCTGAACTCACAAACCTAAAAATACAAAGTGATGACAGTATTATCAGAGACAGCTTTAAAACTTTAGTGGAATCTAAGTGTGAAGCCTACTGTTTGTTTTGACAGAGCTCGTGAGCTTATAATTCCTTCTTGCTAACCCGTTTTTCTAAGCAAATCTATGTCTAATAAATCTTTGCTGATAAATTCCATCCAGAATATTTTATTTAAGGAGGCAAAGTCTTCTAACAAGCAGAAAGGAAGGCTGTTTAGGCATCACCTGAAGATGATTGTACTAGAAAGTTTGCTATACTACATACAAAGTTTTATTATGAATGTACACATGGACAAATTTACACATATCTCACATATATACACACACATGCAAATACACTGACACACATTTACTCACACACACACTATGCTTCCACACAAATAGAAAAATACACATACATGTACCCACACAAAGCACATTTTCATGCATGAACATATACATATATAATAAAACACATATGCACACACATACATACATATAAACAAACATACTGAAACATGCATACATATGCAAGCATATACTGAATGTACACACATACAGTTACACATAAACACTAACACATACACACATAGAAAAACAAGCACATACACCCATAGTGATTCTCATGGATATGATCTGAGGAGCATATTTTGAAAAATTTTGAGCCAGGTTCCAGAGCTTCAAAATTTGGGTCAATAAAATATACTCATGATATTATAAATTCATATGAAATCAATAAATGTGATAGTCTTTAATTCAACCAAAAGAAAACAAATTAGGTGCTATGAAATTAACAGTTCAACATATAGTCTCTGATATATATATATATATATATATATATATATATATATATATATGTGTGTGTGTGTGTGTGTGTGTGTGTGTGTGCTAAGCTATTATAACTTTTATAACTTCAAGAGTATTCATTTAATATATGATCTCTTTGCTCAAAGGTAAATAACTCCACTACTCACTAAGTAAGTTTATCATCTATTTTATACAATTTTCAACTTTGAAAGTTCTATAGTGAGACACATTTCTACTGTCTTCAACTTCTTAACTACACCATGTCATTTCTACCCATTAAAAAGAAAACCCAGTCATTTCAAACCAATACACTATGGTTTTATAATGTGAATTAAGAGCATTATTACCTGTAAAGTTTGGAGTCAGAAATCTCCCAACTTTGATGCTTATTTTTGCCTATGTTTTTATACCATAACTATATGGAAGAAAGCCTTCACGCTAGCACATTTCACTAACTTCAGTGACTCAGGGGTGATTTCATAGAGGAGATATGTAACCTTTCCAGGTTGTTTCAGCTGTGGCAACAGTTCTGAAATTGAGCTAAGGTGTTACTGAGATGAGTTCGGAAAATTCTGGGAAATTTAAGACTTTGCATTGAACATATTGACTTGACCTTTATATTTCCCTTATCTTATAATTAGTGTTACTATTAGTTGGAGATTTTGTATTATTTAGACTGATTCTAATGAGGCTAATTTAATTTTTACATTTATTAAATTTTTATATTTATTATGATAAAACACATATTAAGTTCCATTTATAAGATAATTTTTCACAACTGTAGGATTTAAAACAAGGTTTTTCATCATGTAGTTTTAGAAATTAAACTATGAAATTGTTTCAAATCTAGATTCCATCTGAACTTCCTGAGGTCTTTTTTTCCATTTCTTTCCAATTGAACTTCAAGGGGATTCTCATATTTCTGTCCTTGTTACCCATTTCAGTCCCAAACACTGCTGTCATTGAATTCCTCTCTCTTCAATCTTGGTCTTCTTAACTACATATGATTTTGGAAGAGGCTTTATGATAATCATGGGTTCACACAATTAATGCAGAATAATCCGTATTTCCTATTGCAAGTGCTCTTAAAATGTTTAGCTAAGTCTGTTTAGACATTGGGATGACATACTCACAGGATAAATGTATTATAATACATAGGTTTTTTTTGTGAGGGGGGCATTGTTCACTCTGATTAACAGAGGCATGCCTCTGAGGTCATGAGAAAAAGTCAGATAAAATATGAATTTAGTTAGATATTCTTTGTTGATATCCTATAAAGTATTAATCTGCTAAAAATGTATGCCAAAATTAGAAAAGAGGAGCTTTCTGAACTGGATTAAGATATTTATAGAGTAGGGGACAAACCTTTGTGTTTCTTCATGAAGGTAAGTTGTTACTCATCTAAAGAGAACTCAGAATAGTTTTAATATTCTAGTCAAAAAATAATAAATAAAGTTCTCCTGTGGAAAGCACAGTTGTTTAAAGTTATCCAGAATTGTACCTTCAGAGCTTGCTTACTGCTGACTGATTTCCCAGCTTGTTTACTAGTAGGCTGTTCACAAGTTCAGCATCTTAAGTGCAAATATGAAGACTACATCCCATTCCAAAACTTGATAGTCATTTCAAAGGGAGGAAAAGGTAGATGAGCTTTCTATCAAAACATGGCAATGTTTTGACATGACTATCTACTCTGATGTCAAAAGACTGCAAAGGGCATGCCCTTGGAGCTTCTTTCTGATGTCACAGTGTGATCTGGATGAATATTCATGCTATCTCTTGTCTGTGATGCTGTCATGGTCCCATCAGTTATTAAGCAATGACAAAATGATGTTGTTTTGATGATTCCTGTTTTATTATTCCTACCCACTGCTGTAATCTAGACATTAACATCAAGGTTCAATCTCCAAACTAATGTTGACATTATTTTAATGGCATTTAAAAATAACATGCAAATTGTGAAAAAATGCATAGGAAAATTTAGCAAAGATCAAACAAACAAGCATGTATTTCTATTTTTAATAACTGTATTTTTCATGAAAATGTCACAGCAAGACTTATTGATATGTGTAATTACTGTACATTGATTATATAATAACATGACATATAAAAATCTTAAATGATGGCTATGAGTAAAGCCTTTACCTTACTGGAATAATAAGATACTTTCAACTCAATAAAATTTTATCAAAATTCATTTCAATATATTTGAAATTTAAATGGATATCCAATCCTTCTATTTTTAATGTATTGATTCACCATGAAATATATTTCATTTAATCAAATGCAATGAGAAAATTCTTTTAAGTAAAAGTAGTTAGTGTCTTCTTATGCTCTCCACATTGATAGTGTACTAGTATGAGTCTCCTTTCCACCATAAGAATTCCACCGTAAACTAGAATACTCATAAATCAATCCTTTTGAAAGACATTAATTGGTGGAGAACAGTGCTTGTGTTATAATATATGAAGAATAAAATAAAATAAAGGATATACCAGCATAGTTTGTACCAAATCCCAAAATTTCATTAGCTATATTTTCATTTCAGACTGCAGCGGACAAAGAACCTAAAAAAAAAAAAAAAGAAAGAAAGAAAGAAAAGAAAATCTGAAACTATGCACATGTATTTAGGGAAACAAGATACCCTAAGTTTGTAAAGCAGAGAACAATGCAGAAAACAGCTGCAAGAGTATGAGAGTGACTTACAGAAAATTCTACTCATACATAATCAAATGCTGACCCACTGATGTTAGGAAGCTCCCTGAGGCTGAGGAAAAGACACACTTAGAATTGACAGTAGCCATCCCATATAACTACAGAAACAGTGTTTATTGCAAGTAAAAACAAGAAACTTTCGTTTTTAGAGAAAACTGAGAAAAAACAAGAAACAAACAGAATATCGGTGTCTTATTGGAAGAAGAGAGTACTCATTTTAATGGAAACAACACGCAGCTTTAACTGACAGATCTTTCATGTTGCTTCAGAAAGACTCAAACTATTTTTAGAAACCCAGTTTCATCAGCATTGAAACTCATGATATAAAATATAAATATTTACCAAATAAAAACAAAATTCACTACACTTGGTATTATTAAGCAAGCACATCAATCAGTAATCAAATGAAAGAAATACACAGGAACCAGGGCTGATAGAATTAGCATTTGAAATTATTAGGGATGTTGTAGCTGTACTCATTAGTATAAAACTTACACACACACAGACACACACATACACACACACACACGCACACACACATATATCAGATATACTTGGTCTTAATACAAAATATGATAGAATATATACTAGTTCAGCAACTTGAGATATATGAGTACTGATTTTTCTTCAGGAGGACCTGCATTTGATACTCAATATTACAATGGTGACACAAAACCATTTGTAAATCTTTGTGGGCACTAGGCATGCAAATGATACACAGACATCAAGGAAGACAAGCCCTTATACATATATAACAAAATATTTTAAAGTATAATGTTGCAGAGTATTGACAGAATAAAATATTACAGAAGAATTAACAAATTGAACCTGGTAAACATAATTTTACTGAATGAAATTCATATGACAAGAGAAGTTGACAATGATGAGCATATAAACTGTGATAAAATTTGAAGTGATATAATTTAAATACAATTAGAGTTCATATAATTGATAAAGGTAGGGATCAGATAATTAATGACTTCCGTTTTTCTGAATTGGATGAAATTTGTGAACATAAAATATAAAAACTTCAATGTTCTTCAAACAAAAGAAACACTAAGAAAAGCATATTAAGGTTATATCACTTTTAAATTTTTCTTACAATTAAAAATGAAATATTTTTTTATAAAAATGTTTTGAAAATGACCTGTCAACTAAGGAACAAATACTTTCATGGTGAAAAATGAGAATAGAATAGAACAGCTCTAATACTCTTTAGGTAAAAAGAAACTTCCAAAGAGAATTTACATGGAAACACGATTTATTAAAAAGAAAAAATATTAGAGGCATGCAAATTTTTTTTTAAAAGTACCATTGGAGTCATACTGCAAAAGTATTATAAAATATATCTTTCTTTTTGTGGTTTTACAAGACAGGACTTCTCTTTGTAGCCCTGGTTGACCTAGAGCTCACAGACCAAGATGGCCTCCAGCTCAGATATTCCCCTACATCTGCCTCATGAATGTAGTGAACAAATGTATAGATCACAATGCCCAGCTAAAATACATAACTGTAACAGAAAGAAAATGATTGAGAAACAGAGAACTTACAGGATAGGACAAAAAATCTTTGCTATGTATGTCTAAGACAAGGGTTTAATATTTGGTATACATAACTGTAAAAATTAAATATCAAGACTCTTAAAACTGACAATTAAAAGTGAACTCATAAAATGAACCAATAATTCTAATTCCTTTATGGTGGGTTAAATTGGAATCCTTGGAACAAATAACCAGGTGTGTTACAACTGTGTTATATAATAGACCTACTTTTAGTTTGCATTTTTTTTCCAGAAAGGTACATACTAACTTTCATGGTGGCTGACCACATTCACAGTCTCACCAGCAGTGTAAAAGATTTTCCCTTTTCCATATCCTTAGGAACATTCGTTGTGAGTTGATGACTATTGTTTTGAATAGAGTAGCATGGAATATCTATGTAGCTTTGATTTGCATTCCTCTGACAGTTAGTATGACAAGAAGTTTCTTTTTACTTAAAGAGTATTAGAACTGTTCCATTCTGTTCTCATTTTTCAACACGAAAGTATTTGTTCCTTAGTTGACAGGTCTTTTTCACAACATTTTTATAAAAAAAATATTTCATTTCTAATTGTAAGAAAATTTTAAAAGTGATATATATATGTGTATATATATATATATATATATATATATATATATATATATATATATATATATTTCACTTGTTCCTCCTCTTTTAAGAACTGTCCAGTCATTTTATTAACTTTTGCATTGATTGTTTGATTTCTTTCTTTGTTAGTCTGAGTTTCACGTTATGCACTAAGGTATTTGATCTATGTGGAGTTGACTTTTATGCAAGATCTAGTTTCATATTTCCACATGTGGATATCCAGTTTTCAGGGGTCCTTTTGGACTGTTCCATCTGCGCTGTTTATTGGAGAAGTCCACTGTACTGCCTGTAGGCTGAACTTACATTCCCCTAGAAACACTGGCTTCGGTAAGCTCTCCACCTCCCAGAATAAACAGAGTTCTGTTTCTAAAGTTTGTTTTTAACAGGCTAACAGTGTTATATCGGCCAGGATTCAGTATAGAGTCCCAAAATACTTTCTGTGAATTTCCCAAGAGGTTCACAGAGAATCTCTGGCAGCCACACTGTTGACTCAGTGGGGTCTTTTTCAAATGGTGTCCAGACAGTAGCTTCTCTTGTTTAGTGTAGACAAATGAAGTTTCCCCTGGCATCTTTCCTTGCAGCCAGTGGTGCTGCTATGGCCCTTTTGCCTGGCTTCTGTGCTTCTGCCCTTTTAACTGTCTATTTTCAAAGTTATGGAAATGATTTTCTAAGTTTTAGCCATGAAGGAGAGAGTCGGTGGGTGGATGGGGGAACACCCTCATAGAAGCATGGGACGGGTGTATGGGGTAGTGGATTTTGTGGGAGCGGGGAGGGGGGGCAGGATCTGGAAAGGGGATAACATTTGAAATGTAAATAAAGAAAATATCAAAAAAAAAATACTTGTGGTACACCACCCCACCCCCAGTTTGTAAAATTCCTTATTTTATCTTGTTATTAAAGCTATAGCTAGAGGGATTCAGTGATGGCACAGCAGTTGAGAGTGCACTCTTCTTCAAGTGAACTGGAATTCGGTTCCCAACACCCAGGTCAGGCAGCTCACACTCATCTCTTAACTCTCTAGAATATTTGATATAGCTGATCTCCACAGTCTCTTGTACTCATTTAAATACATCTCCACACAACAAATGGACATAAATCGAAATAATAAGAATAAACAAAAGTTTTAAGAGTTACAGCTATCCAGGATTCACCTACATCCTCTCAGATGTTACCTAGCTTTCCTAATTATTCCCTCATTATATTTCTGGTAGATATCTTGAGTGGAGTTGTTGGAACTATCCAGACATCAATAGCAACATGCCTTCATGTCTAAGGCTCTCAGCTATTCCAAATTAATATGCAAAACCTACACTTAGTCTTCAAGAATTGAAATAAAGATTTAAGATGATTTTATCATATCAACATCCATGGCGATGTAGTTTTTTGTTACTGCCACACAGTCTAAAAATATTCTACTTATCCTCCCGAGGGAATAATGTTTATATCTTGAAATAGGGCTGTGAAAAATTTCTCATGGTTTTAAAGAGAAAAGAAGTGTTCTGTAGATTGCGTTTCTTCTCTTTCAGTTTGAGAATTCATTTATTTTATATGTTTTTTTTTATTCTAAGAAATATAACTCTCTTTAACAATGTTAATAATCAGACAACCCAGATGTCCCATGACAGAAGAATGAAGGCAGAAAATGTGGTTCATTTACACAGTGGAATACTACTCAGCTATTACGGACGAGGACATCCTGAATTTTGCAGGTAAATGAATGAAACTAGCAAATATCATCCTGAGTGAGATAACTCAGACCCAAAAGGACATTCATGGTATGTAGTCACTAATAAGTGGATATTAGCCAAAACACAAAAGTGCTGAATAACTAAGATACAGCCCACTGAACTCAAAAATTTCAACAAGCTGAAGGGCCCAAGTGAGGATGTCACAGTCCTACTGGGGAGGGAGAAGAAAGCAACCACAAGGTGGAAGGGAGAGACCTGCGAGGGAAATGGGATGGCAGGGAGAAGAGGGGAAAATGATTTGGTATTGAGTGGGGGAAAAGGACTGAAATCCTTGAGGACCAGCAGAAATATTGAAAATATACAACCTCGGGAGGTAGAAGGGTGGGGGGACCCACCAGAATATACCAGAGACCTAGGAGGTGAGAGACTCTCAGGACCCAAAGGGAGGGACCTTAGATGAAATGCTCTACATTGGGGAGAGGGAACTTGTAGAGTCCATCTCTAGCATTAAAGACAGGGCATCAAGTGAGGAATGAAGTTTCCATCCCACAGTCCAAACTCTGACCCATTATTGTTCCTGATTGAAAGAACTGCATGGATAAAAATGGAGAGGAGCTTTGGAAAAGAAGGTCCAGCGACAAGCCCAAAGTAGGATCCAGCTCAAGAAGAGGCCCCAAGACCTGACACTATTACTGAGGCTATGGAATGCTCACAAAAAGGGACCTATCATGACTGTCCTCCCAAAAACCCAACAAGAAGCTGAAGGAGTCAGATGCAGATATTTGCACCCAACCAATAGACAGAAGCTGCTGACCCCTTTGGTTGAATTAGGGGAAAGCTGAAAGAAGCTGAGGAGGAGGGCTACCTTGTAGGAGGACCAGCAGTCTCAATTAATCTGGTCCCAAGAGATTTTTCAGATACTGGATCACCAGCCAGCCAGCATACACCAGCTGTTATGAGACCCCCAACACATACACAGCAGAGGACTGCAGGTCTAGATGTAGTGAGAGAAGATGCGCCTAACCCTCAAGAGACTAGAGGTCCCAGGGTCTTTAGATGTCTGGTGGGGTGGTGGGGTGGGTAGAGGGTGGGGACTTCCTCATGGAGACAGAGATGCTGGGAGGAGGTATGGGATATGGAACATTCAGAGAGTGGACAGGGTGGGGAATAAATCTGGAGTTTAAAAATCAATCAACATATCAATCAATCAACCAATCAATAAAATAAATTTCAAAAGGAATTTTCTCAGGAGGAAACAGCATTTCTCTCTTTTCAATGTTATCTGAGTCTTGTCACTTAAACAAACAATAGTATTTTTTGAATTTCATTTTAAAGAAAGTAGAAGTTAGTGACTTCTCATTGAAGATATGTTAAGCATATATTTCTAGTTCTTGAATTTATTCAAAGTCTCTGCTAATTCAATGCCTCTTCTTTCATGTGTGAGATCTATGTTTGTTACAAAGAATAAAGCAATAGGAACACAAATCCACCTAAAGATCTTGTGACCCAAATGTTATCCTGTCTACCAGAAATGCAGGGATTGTATATGGAGCAGAGACTGAGGGAATAGACAACCATTAATTGGCCAAATTTGAGACCCATCCAATAGACAAGCACCAATCCCTGACACTATTTATGATACTCTGTTACACTCGCAGACACCTCCACTCATCGTTGACTCATGCAGATGCACATACCTACAGCCAAACAGTGGATGGAGCTAGGAGACTATTATGGAAGAATAGGAGAAAGAGTTGTGGCCCTTAAGGAGATAGAAACTCCATAGGAGAACCAACAGAGTCAACTATTCTGGACCCTTGGTGCTCTCAGAGACTGAACCACAAAGCAAAGAGCATACACAGAATAGAACTAAGCCTGCCCATACATATGCATCAGATGTGCAACTTGGTCTTCATGTGAGTCCTCAACAATAGGAGTAGTGCTATCCAAAAAGCTGTTGCCTGTACATGGGATATGTTCTGCTAGCTAAGCTGCCTTGTGTAGCCTCAATGGGAGAGGAATCACCTAGCCTCACAGGGACGTGAAACGCCAGGGTGGCATGAACCCCAGGGGGGACCCTACCAACTGAATGGAAAAGAAGAGGGGAAATGGGGGGAGGATTAGGAAGAGAGACAAGGAAGGGGGGCAGTAAGCAGGGTGTAAAGTGAATAAGTATAAAATAAATTTTAAAAATTAAAAAGAATAAAACCATATAGAAAATATTTGTTTACATGTGTTTAACAGTCTGGAGGACAATGTGTACCCAAAATATACATTATATTATATATACCCAAATTACATTATATATACCCATTACATTATATATACCCAAAATAAACATTATAATAGTGAACATATATAATTGTATATATTCAAGGAGAGAAAAAAATGAAACAAGCTTGAGTGTATTGGGTTATTTGGTGTGCAAAATTGAATTAAAGTGACTTACACTCTGGTATACTCAAACAATATCCATCTTTCTCTCTCTCTCTCTCTCTCTCTCTCTCTCTCTCTCTCTCTCTCTCTCTCTCTCTTTCTCTTTTCCTTCCTTTCTTTCTTTCTTCCTTCCTTTCTTTCTTTCTTTCTTTCTTTCTTTCTTTCTTTCTTTCTTTCTTTCTTTCTTTCTTTCTTTCTTTCTTTCTTCTTCCTTTTTGAATTTTGATTGGTATACAATGCCAGAAAATATCTCTGAATATCATTAGAGAAAAGCAAGGGCATTTCTTTTGAGATGTAAGTTGTAATTTCCACTATTTGCATGAAATACATGACCTTTTTTGTTGAATGTAGAAACTGATCAATAAAATGTCCCAGGCCAACCATGTTGTCAAGAAGTCATCAGTATGAAAATAAGAATCTTAGATGGTCATAATAAAGTAGTGACATCAGAAGAAAAATCATACAGGAAGTTCACTGGGTATTATTGTTTCTAATAACAGACAGAATATATTTTCATTAAGTGTGCAGTGAAATGATTCATTTACAAAATACAAAGTGGCAGTGGTGCTGGATGACTCCTGTGCACTGTATGCTTACTTGTTATCCATAGTCTGATGAGAACTGAGATCTAGGCCTAGGAAGAAGGATGGAGGTCACTGCAACAACAGCAATCACACTTCAGCAGTCACAGTCCTCCAAGTGCCTGTTCCTTTCTTTCTCCCTTTGATAGCACTGTGATTTATCAGCTGACTAAAGAACAGACTACTGAATTCCAAGAAACTTTCTATCTAATAATGATGATGCTGATGCTATCATTGCAAATGCAACTTGGGACTGTCATGTGGTCACTTGGTCAGAACCTCAAAGAAGCCAGCTTTCAGTAAATGATCAACAGAGTAGATACTGTTATGACTGGCACCATTGACTTTCCATATTTCTTGACTAAAATGGCTAAGAAAATGAAAGGTGAAGATAGAGATGAAGAAATCTGAGAAGGATTTTGAATCTTCGACAAGAATAGAAGTGTCACGTTACTGTAGCAGAACTATGTCACATCCTGATGCATTCAAAAGGAAGACAAATAGATGAAGAAGTCAACAAAATGACTGGAGAGACAGTTATTGATGGAGACAGACTAGTCCACTATGAAGAATTTCTAAAAATGAATTCAGTATTATTTCCCTCTCTTGAAGAATCAAGTTGAAATCTTATGTCTTACCAAAAAAGTTAGAAAGAAAGGAAAGAAGGAAGGAAGAAGGGAAGGAAGGAAGAAAAAGTTAGATAGAAAAAGAGGAAGAAAAGGAAGAAAAGTAATGAAAAGGAAATCATTTCTTCATCTTCTAACTAGATAGTAAAACTGAATGTCAAATGCAGCTTCTTGTCTGTGCACAAAATCAATAAACATTGTGTAGTGGTCATATCCTCCAAACTTCCATTTTACAGCATGAATATTCCCACAATCTTAATAATGAGTACAAATTTATTGTACATTTTGATATTCCACTTGATAATTACCAATACATTAGAATGACCAATTTTGGATGCATGCAGTTGATGATTGAACACGGTCTTACATTGGTAGTGAAATTTATAAAAGAAAGAAAGAAAAAACCCTGCTCTTATGGGTTTCAGTTCATTTTGTTAGTACACATTGTCAGTAGCCAGTTTCTGAAAACAAACACATTTAGATGGCTTTACTTGAGGATGATGTTCAGAAAAGGATGGGGTGTAAGCTTTGAGATGCATCCCTAAAAGCATAATGGTTCTTCTGTACTTCCAAGGATTCCAACCTCACAGTAACAATGATACCTTAGTGGTGTGGCCAAGTATGTTGCTTTAGTGCTATGTATATTGTATTAAAGTGTGTTTATGTCAACGTTGTCGTAAATCACACACATTTTAAATAAGATAATTTTACCAATGGGTTATTTTGACCTCTGTTTTAAAAATTCTCCAAACTGTGATTTTGAGCCTGCAGAGTGGCCTGTGGCTTTGGATATTAGCACAGACATTAAATATAGGGTTCAAAAAATTACAAATTAATTCCATTCCAAGTTGTAAATGCTAGTCATTTATTTTCTCCAATAAAAAGACCATTAAATTAAAAGCATTAAGAAAGGAAAGCTGAAAAGTGAGTCTTTCTAGTTTGGAAAAGCAGAACCCCTCTATGAATTTCTGAAGTACTGCATGATCAAGCTTGACAGAAGGTTCTAACTAACCAGGATTTTAAAACCATATAATTCTCATAAAAATACTAATGTATATTTCTTGTATCTGCAAGTAATTAGTTTATGAAGGTAAGGAAGTTTATCCATGTCAAAGTATAGCTACAGGCACCTCCAGGTTCTGTGGTGACATTTGATACATTTAATGGCAAAACACATTCTTATGAGTAGAAGAATAAAAACATAATGAGGTAGTTGAACAAATTTTATCATCATAGAGCTAAGTGTTGCAAGAAAAATAAAATGTTGTAATTAAATTAAATAATCAGTAGAAATAGATGATCCTATCAGAGTGAACTGGTCTGAGAAGTCAATTCAGAGGGATGACATTTGATTAAGTATTTGAGTAGAGACTTGAAGGGTGATCAAAATTATCTTAGGTTTTCTTTCAAGATAAAACAAAGCAAAACATAAAATGTGTTTGAGACACACACACATACATGCATGCACACACAAACACACACAAACACAAATAGTCTATCAAATTGACTATAAGAAGCAGACCTAAAATTCAATGAAAACCAAAGAAAGAAGCTTTACATATAATCAAAGAATGTTTTATTATATGTAAATATTTGTGGAGAATTCTAAAGACTTCGACTAGATTATAATTATTGCTGGACAACATTGAGTTGTTAAGTCTGTTTTTAGTTGACACATATAATTGTACATAGTTGGGCTATATCATGTGATATTTTAATACTAGATTACATTGAGCAATGCTCATTCAAATCAAGCTTCTTACATCTTCAAAAGTAGTTATTACTAGATATTTTTCAGGAAAATGACAATTCTGAGTTCTTTGATCAGCACACTTTTAGAAAATAATAGTTCACAGCAAGAAATTTTGTATTGTGATGAATGTAAAGAATGCATATAAAATTTTCATCAAGTAGTTGAATCTCCTGTATTTGTGATCTTTTCAAGGTAGCCTCAGGGACTTAAAGAGCCTGTGTGAAACCACCTGAATACATACTGATACCTGCACAAATGAACTTATCTTGTTTTCTAGCAGGGTCTTGTAGTCCTGATTTTTAAGGTAATGAATGTATGTGCTCACCTTTGGAAATGCTGTCTGCTCTGCTGCTATTAAAGCAAGATCAATAGAAAACTACATCATTATTTAGAAGCCAAAAGATAATTTTATGCTAACAATATTTGTTATAATTTTAGTAGATACTAAAACTTTCTAAATATAATTTGCATTAAATAACATGATTTAGGTATTTACTACTTTTATTACTTAACTTATTAGATATTATTATTAGTTATTAGATAAGATGGATTGAGATAATTACTATTCAAATCATTCTGATTAACAAAAAATAAAATACTTTAATTAAACTGTAGGTGTTTTCCACCAAATTATGTATGTCACAGCCAGAGCAAAATGTTGAGGACCGGGGCTGCCCCACATTTGGCGGCCACTGTATCCGGGCCCAACCTGCCACTCTGGTCCGCGGGTTGGGGTTCAGCAAGAGAGAGAGAGTGAGGACGGACTTGAAGAATGGAGACCAGACAGAGTGTGATTCAATCCCATTTATTCTTCAGTCTCTCTTCCTAGTCCAAGTCCCAAGTCTAGCTGTACTCTCTAAAGAGTCTCCCTAAAGAGTATATATCTCTGCCTCTGCCTTTTATATGTCTCACTTCTAAGCCATGCTTCTAAGTTATACCTTTAATCATGCCCTTAGGTCTTGTCTCTAAATCTGATCTCTAGGTCACACTCTGAAGTCACACACCTTTAATCTCACACACCCAAGGAAATTCCTGGTTATCCAAAGCAAGGTGTTATCAGAGTGTGCTCAGCTGTTGTAAGCTATTGTAATACAAGTCTCATGTCAGGGTATATGGCTCAAGATGGCTGCAAAGCTGATAGCCACTTTCTGCTAAAAGTTGGCCCCCAACAATGTAAATTTAATCTAAAAAGAAATCTTGATGTTTATATTTAAATACTATGAAAATGTATGTTCTTTTTCTGTTTGAAATTTTAAAAATATTCACAAATGAGTGATTTATGCAAAAGGAAAGAACAATGAAATATAAATGAGGCAAATCCTACATTAATATGCCTTTTTTGTTTTTAGGATTTTAGACAAATATTTGCTTAAACACAAGAATTCAGATCATCTGAACAGTATAGACATAATTCAAATTATATATCTGGTTCTGTTTGTTTTTTAATAATCAAGAAGAGAATGAAACAGAAGAGGAAAATCTTGAAGATTATAGCTGGATATTTTTCTTGAAGCTATAGAATAACTAACAAAGTGGGGTGAGTAAATGATATTTATCATTTTCTTCTACTTACAATTTTACATCTAAAAGAATATTTATGCATCCTTGAAAGTTGGTATATATGAGGTTTAAGAATATAATGGTGTAAATCTGGTTTTCTTTATTATCTCATGACATATTATTGTTACTTTGCATTACAATTTTGTCTTTAGTAATAAATCTGTAGAAAGGAGTGTTTGTTTCTTAAGGATTAAGGAGAAAGCAATGTAAACCCACGAAGTGCCTTTTTTTTCTCGTTTTGAATCTACTGTTCCAAAACATATGAAGCAATTGCAAAGGTGGCCCGCCATTGATTTGAATTTAACAAGTTTCAGAAGACCATTTGGATTCATAGATTCCACTGAAGATCATAACCACCTGTATCCTGAGTCTGTACCCTGTGCCGTACATAGTTTTCTGTGCCAATATTTATATTAATAAATATATGGTGTACTTATTGTATTTTAATATCTGAATTATAAGTAATTTTTGGTCAGCCTTTCTGTGGCAAGACCTGTTTAAAGTGGCAATTCCTGCTATATCTTGCTTTTGCTTTAAAAATTAATTTTTAGAAAAATACACCAAGAAGTACATACATTTTTTTCTTTGTTGTTATTCCATTATGGTTCTTCTAAGGTGCTATTACAGGGTCTACTGAGAAGCTCTTGTTCTTTCTGTCTGAGCAATATAGTTAAAATTATTTTGTGATGGTATTTGAATCATAAGGATTAAAGGGAGTTTACTATCAATCTAAAAATATCAGTGGATACGCATAGATTGAAATTGGAAAATAAATTTGTAAATTACATATTTGTGTCTTACACATCTTCCCAATCATGCAAATATGTGTAGGTATGGTGATCAAGAATGTACAACTTTAAAATTGTCTTAGTTTCCTTATGTATTCTGAACTTTACCCTCAGAGAAATTGTTAAACTTTCAAAATATAATTATGTTTTGAGTTGAAAACTGCATGAGTTTATCTTGTTTTTAGGGAGATATTTGCTTATCATCATTCATGTGGTTATTTGCAAGCATCTAAACAGTAGGCATTAAATGAAGGCACTATGAAGGTTATTCGAGGGATTAAAGAGACAGCTCCCATAACAGTATCCTAAGTTACTCATGATAACTATTCAAGGATTGTTGTAATACCGAGTGGGAGAGTAGACTGTAAGATGGAGAAAGCACAGGGAACAGGTGTAAAGAAAGAGAATGAGAGAGAAGTCAGACCACTTTTCATATTTGTGTTTACAGAGGTATCATTCCCCACTTACTGTATGCAGTTTAACAGCCCAAAAGTCACTCTGCTTTTGAGACACGCTTCAAGTTCTATGCCAAGCTCTTCTCGCCCTGTCTGAATTTCTACTGATTCTGCATTCTGTGGACAAGTTAAAACTTTCCTGTGACAGAGTTTGTTCTGATCTGTCTTCTGATTAAGATTAATACGAGCAGAATGCATTGAACTTTCTTGGTTGAGTGATGCTGGAGAGACTCATGCAGTGACAGCTGGGGCTACTTAATTCTTCAATGTATGTTACCTCTTCTGTAAAATCCTTTTGAAATTTAGAAAGTGGTACCATGAGACACACAGCTTACATTTGTCATTGCTATAGTGTGAACGAAGGAGTTAAACTAGGTATTTGTGAATTTAGACAGTGATGTAGCCAACAATAATTTTTAATAAAATAAAATTTTTAGTATAATTTAATTTTTTATGTATTCACTGTACATTCTAATAATTACCTCCTGCCGGTGACCCCACCCATAATCCTTCATCCATCCTCCATCCCCTTCTCCTCTGAGGAAGTGGGGATTCCCCTATGTATCTCTCCACCCTGACACTATGCAAGGCTAGGCTTTTCTTCTCCCATTGATGCCAGACAATGCAGCCTGGGTAGAAGAACATGTCATATGTATAGGCAATAGCTTTTGGGATAGCTCCTGTTCCAGTTGTTCAGGACCCACATGAAGACTAAGTTGTACATTTGATACATATGTGTAGGTCCAGCTCAAATATGTTCTTTGTTTGGTCGTTCAGGCTCTGAGAGCTGCAAGGGCCCAGGTTAGTTCACCCTGTTGGTCTTCCTGTGGAGTTCTTTTCCCTTCAGGGCCACAATTCTTCCTACTATTCTTTCAGAAGAGTCCCCAATCTTCATCCACTGTTTGGCTGTGTGTGTATATATCAGAGGCAGCTGCAGGGTGGAACCTTTCAGAGGAAAACTTTCTCCTGTCTGCAGACATAACGGAGTCTCATTAATAGTGTTACAGATTTGTTCTTGCCCATGGGATAGGTCTCAATTTGGGCCAGTTATTGGTTGCCCACTCCCTCAGTCTCTGCTCCATCCCCACTGAAATTTTTTGTGGTTGAGTTGGTGTCTCTATAGTTCTACTGGGGTTGATGCCTGGCTACAAGAGGTGGCCTCTTTAGCTTCCATATCCCAGATGTAGTGAGTCACTGCTAAGGTCACCTCAATTGATTTTTGGGTTCCTCCCTTATCCAAGGTCTCTCTCTCTCTCTTCCTGGAGATGCTACTCATCCCTGTTAGTTGCAGATTTCTATTCATTTTCATGGCCATCTATCTAGCCATCTCTCTTGTCCTTCCCCATACCTGATCCTGAACCCCTCATTCCCTTTTGCATCCCCTCCATTTCAGTTTCCTCCCTCCATCTGCCTCTTATTGACTGTTTCATTACTCTTTCTAAGTGAGATTCAAGATTTCTTGCTTAGGCCTGCCTTCCTATTTAGCTTCTTTGGGTCTGTGGACTGTAACATGGTACCTGTATTTTATGGTTAATATCCACTCATAAGTAAATATATAACATGCATATCATTTGGGGACTGGATTAACTAAGTCGGTATGATATTCTCAATTTCTATCCATTTACCTGTAATATTCATGATGTCTTTGCTTTTTCATAGCTGAATAGTATTCCATTGTGTAGATGTACCACATTTTCTTTATTCATTCTTCAACTGAAGGACTCTAAGTTGGTTCCAGTTTCTGGCTATTATAAATAAAACTTCTGTAATCATAGTTGAGCAAATGTCTTTTTTGGATGTTGGTACATATTTGGGGTATATGACCAAGAGAGTTATAATTAGATCTTGAGGTAGAATTATTCCCCTTTTTTTCTGAGAAACAGCCAAATTGATTTCCAAAGTGGCTATACAGGTTTGGTTACCCATCAGTAATGAAGAAGTGCTCCTCTTGCTCAACATCCTCACCAGCACGTGCTATCTCTTGAGATTTTGACCTTAGCCTACAATGATTTAATACAAAGAGTTACCTATTGAAAATAAATGTACTTATAATTTTATAGTGATTTTGTTCTTCCACACTGAGACTATTCTGGGTAAATTTGTTATTGAAATACCTTGGGTTTATGGCCAGAATTATCTTTTTATCAGCATTCTGATAATTACATCCTTTGGCATTATAATATAAGCCTAAAGCTAAAAACTAGGTCTAGTTACAAATAATGATTGTTAATTGTACTCCCCAAGGTTGGGTTTTATTCTGAGCAGTAACATTTTGGAGACAGACTAGCTGTCCTCTAAAGTCTTTATTAACTTTTAAGTTCAATAAAAATAACATCCCAGTTTTTGCATTTGTTTTGTAAAAATATGGTTTGCTCCTAAGTGTTAGTATTTAAGAAAGGCATAAACATGTGACATGGATCAGTTTGAAAAGCAGACTTGATGGGTACGTTCTTAGATTTATCTTTTGCCAAATGGATGCAAGGTGATAAGCATACCACTAAAAATTTCCATCCTGTTTTATAAACGGAGGTAATATCACTCTCAAGATATTAATTTTGAAATTAAAAAAACATTTTTTAAAAATAATCATGGAAATATGACTCCATGAAGAACTTGAAGGTGTTGATTACTAACCACTAATAAAATTTAATATTCCTCAAACCTTTAGTTTGATAGAAGTTCCCTATTGCCTGCAAGTTTCTAACATGGGAACTAGAAATCATATCTACAAATTTACATTTTTTTCTGTAGAATTTTCTGAGAATGGGTAATACGTTTTATCTGCTTTTATTTTGATTTTCTAATATGGACTTTTAAATCTATACTCTGTTTTCTCATTCAATGTTACCACTGTTCCTGAAGTCCACTTTTTATCCACTTGAAATTGCACCCACTATTCCTAGCTATATCTTCCCTCCTTGGTCTCAGTCTACTAACTCTTCAGCTTCACCACAGTATGCAGTTTTGAATAAACACCCAGGATTCTCTATGACACCATTAATCCTCCAAATCAATTGTGATGGATGCCTGTTGGCATTTTCTCAACATCTGGATGTATGTTCTCTCTCTCTCTCTCTCTCTCTCTCTCTCTCTCTCTCTCTCTCTCTTTCTCCCTCTCTCTCGATTTATTTAATTTATATGCCTATGTTTGTCAGGAAATAAAGCATTTCCATATCACTGGGCTGATCTTACCCTATTCCACAAAATATAAAAAATGTTGCTGTCACATACTTCCAACAATTTGATATTTTGACTTTATTTGATATTAATATTTTAGTTTAAGCATAGTGTCATCATAGTGTGGGTTCAAACTGGATTTTCTTGATTAATAATACTGAGATGATTTTCATGTATTTTTATGTATATATCTTGTCTTGTACAATGTTTGTTTGAATCATTTCAATTTTCCATAACCTTCATTTTTAAGAGTTTTGATAATTTCTTATGTAGTATAGGTACGCATTCCTTATCATAAATGTAAATGATTTTGTTAGACTGTGGTTTTCCTTTTTTTTTTTCGTTTTACTAAATGTAGATTTTCTTTCTTGCTTGAATATAATCCTGTATATTTTCCACTCATTTTTCTCTTCTCAGTTCCTCTCCTCCTCCACTCACATCAGATCTACCCACTTTCTGTCACGCATTAGAAAAATACACAGGTGACATGCAGTCCAAGATTTATGCTATATTCATTGGAAAAACAAATCTGCTGCATTCCTGTTGTCTGCTGCCACCCAGGATAACCAGATGAGATCCCTAAGCCCCAAGTCCCTGCTGTTGCCTGACCCATAGCAAGCTAAGAGATCTGGCCTGTCCCCTATGTGTTCGTTCCATCTTCTAGTTCACACTTTTACCTGCAATCTTGGATCTTTACTGCTTACTGGGGCCAAGTTCTGCCTGTATCCCTGGAGGCCTTCTGCCACATGGGAAAAGCAGGTGAGATCTTCATACCCCTATCCACTGCCCACTGAGTGTCCCAGCATCCCTTACATTTGTCCTATCACCTCTGTGCTTCAACTTCTGGTCCACACCTCTACTTGCAATCCTGGAGGTCTGTTGCCATCGTATACTGCTAGCACTCTCAGCAACCCTGAAAGCCTGCTACCACCCAGGACACCAGCTTTACCTGCAGTCCCAGATCTCTACTGCCATCATGTAACAATGGCAGCATAAGAACAAAATCAACAAAACCAGAGCAGTGTGACACCACCAGAATCCAGGTGTCCTACTATAGTAAGCACTGGATAAACTAACATACCTAAAGCACAAGAAAATATCTTTAATTCTGATCTTATGAAGATTATAAAAGGCTTTAAAGAGGTAAAACAAAATAAATTCCTTAAATAAATACAAAATAATACAAACAGTTAGAGGTCTTTAGAGAGAAAATGTATAAATATAAAAACAAAGGCAATAATGTAAAGCCCTCACATGATGTGATGCACAGAGCCTCCAAAGATGCTATTGAGTTCATTTTCCATTGGCCATTGACTACTACGTATGTAATCTACATTGAAGATTTGCCTGTTTTCCTAGTTAGATTCCTGGGAGAGAACTAGCGTTTCATTTGCAAGTTGTTATCACTTGGAGATAACAAGGACTCATGAGTCAGAGGATTCAGAGGGTGGGATTCTGCCCCAGTCTCCAAAAGTTCATGTGTGTAGATCCTGTTCCTGTTGATTCAGAGGACCTTGTTTTCATGGGCTTCACCTTTACCTCTGGTCTTTATAGAAAGAAGCAGTTAAAAGTTTCCTTCCTCATCTCTCTTTTCCTTACCCTTCTCCACTTGATCTTCAAGTTTAATCCCCTCCTCCATCTATAACTATCTAGTCTAGAGGAAACTATTTGTCTCCCCAGTTCCTTACTCTGAACTTAGTCTCTGTATTTCAAGAGATTATAGTTTGGTTATCATTGACTCAATAGGGAACATCCACATATAAGGAAATACATACTGTAAAAATTAGTTTTCTGCATTTGGATTACATCACCTAGAATTTTTTCCTGTTTTTAATGAATTTTGTGATTTTACATTTCTGTTATTATTATTTTTAAATCTTTTTTAAAAGTCCAGTTGTTATCCCCATCTAGGTCTACCCTCCCACAGTTCCTCATCCTATTCCTCCTGCCCTTTTTCCATATCGAAGAGGATGTCTCCACTTCCCAAAACCCAGAAGACCTCCCCATTGCTAGAAGCCTCAAGTCTCTCTAGGGTTAGGTTTTTCTTCATTCACTGAGGCTAGAACAGGCAGTTCTCTGCTGCATATGTGTCACTAGCTTCATATAAGATAGTGCTTACTGCCTGGCTGGTGGTTCAGTATCTGAGAGATCTTGGGGGTACAGGTTAGTTGAGATTGCTGGTCATTCTATGGGGTCATCGTCCTCTGCTTCTTCCAGTCTTTACCTAATTAAACCACAAGGGTCCCCGGTCTCTGTCCATTGGTTGGGTATAAGTATCTTCATCTGACTCTTTCAGCTGCTTGTTGGGCTTCTTAGAGGGCAGCCATGTTAGGCTCCCGTCTGTAAGCACACTATAACACCAGTAATAGCATTAGGCCTTGGAGCCTTCCCTTGAGTCGATCTCAATTTGGGCCTGTCACTAAAATTCTTTTCCCTCTCAGTTTTCTCCCTTTTTGTCTCTGCAGTTCTTTTAGACAGGGACATTTCTGGGTCAGAGTTTTTTACTATGGAATGGCAACCCCATCCCTCCACTTTTTCTGGAGGTAGACTCTAAAAGTTCCCTCTCCCCACTGTTGGGCATTTCATCTATAGCCTCGCCCTCTAAGTTCTGAGTATGTCTCACCTCCCAAGTTTCTGGTACATTCTAAAAGATCCTGCTTCCTTCTACCTCCCAAGGTTGCCTTTTTCCATTCTTTCTTCTGGCCATCAGGGCTTTAATGCTGATTGCTCTCCTACCCCTAATACCTGAACCTGTCCCCCTTTTCCTCTCCCTGTCCCCTCAATCCAGTTCTCTCCCTCCCTTTGCACCCCCCCCATGATTACTTTCTATTCCCTCCCAGGTGGGATTGGGGTAGCCTCACATAGGTCCTTAAGCTTGTAAACCTTCTTGAGTTCTGTGGATTTTCTCCTGGGTATTTTGTACATTTTATGGCTAATATTCACTTATTAGTGAGTACATACCATGCATGTCTTTTTGGGTCTGAGTTACCTCACTCAGGATGATATTTTCTAGTTCCATCCATTTGCCTGCAAAACCAATTTTACTTTTTTTTTTCAAGGATAAGTAAATTTCATTGTATAAATTCACCACAAAAATTTTTATCTATTTATCTATTGAGAGAGATCTAGTTTGTTTGCAATTTCTGGCTATTAAAAATAGAGCAGAGGCCTGGTGGGGGTGGCACACATATTTATTCCTAGCACTCAGTAGACAAAGCCAGGTGAATCTCTAAGTTCTTGATCCTGACCTACAGAGCTAGTTCCAAGTCAAACAGGGCTGCACAGAGAAATCATGTTGGAAATAACCAAAAAAAAAAAAAAAAAAAAAATCAAATGAACCAAAAAAGCAATTAATATCATTGTGATAGAATTAAAATTACATTGGGTATTTGTCCAAAAATGGTAAAGTTGGATCTTGAGAAATATTAATTCCCATCTTCCAGAGGAACTGCTACATAGAGTATACATGCAGAGAAACTAATCATTTAAACTCTTGGCAGCTATGAAGAGACTTTTTAGTAGCATCTATCCTCTCCCCAGACCCATCAACTCTGTGTTTGTAAGTGGAGAACAAGGAATGACAAGAAGAAGATACTATTATAATTCACTACCCCAAAGCCTGAGATAGACTCAGCATTGCTTAAGAGTTAAATATTAGAACAAATAAGTATAAATAGTTATTGCTTAGGACTTCATGTACATGCCAATAGAATTTAAGTATAAATTTCTTTGGTAAAACTTCATAGCAATATTTAAAATCTATGCATAATTAGCAAATTAATGGGAACACAGAAATTTGGCAGTGAAGTGGGAATAAATGGCTGCAAATTAGAGACAGTATAAAGCAAAATGTATTTCTTTATGAATGTATAATATATAAATATGTTCTAAACATTCTGCATATTAGTATAATTACAATAGAAATTCAATATGCTTTATAATAAGGACATACTATACTTTATTTCAACCCCATTTTATGTATTTTAGGTTAATTTCAGTCTTTAGCTGTTACAAACTATTAATGACAAATGACATATGTATTTCACTTTAAAGGAGTTCGTCTATAAGAAAAAAATTACAGAAGAGAAAGTTTTGTGCATCTATAACCTTGAAATAGAATTCAAATATATTGCTGCATTGCCCAGTAAATGATATAATTTTGCATTTATTTATTTACTTTTTGTGAATCTGCTTTTTATTGCCTATTTTATTTATTTACAATACTGATGTTATGCCCTTCCCCATTCCCCCTCCCTAAAATCCTCTACCCCATCCTTTCTCCTCCTTTTTGACTTTATACCATTTTCATTACATGCATGTATTAAGGTCAGTTCTAGGTTGAGGAACTAGCAATACAATAGATGCAAATAGTCAAGGAACAAGCAAGAAAATAAACAAAAATAGTCAAAGAACAAGCAAGGCATTAAACACAATTACATGAACACTCTCATGATCACTGTTTCTAAATTCTTATCAGGATGACCAAGTATCTGAGCCTACTTCCTTGTCCTAGCCCAAAGCCATTTTCATGTCTGAAGCCTACTTCCTTGTTCTAGCCTAAAATTTAGATTTCTGTCTGAAATTACTTACAATGGCATATATAGCTTGCCCCTTTTGCCTGGGAATATTTTTATTCCTGTCCATCATGTTAAAGCTTTGCTTTAACATCAACATGTTGTCAGCCAAAGTACATGACTTGAACCTGAAAATAGAGCTCAACACAGAGTTATTAAATTAACAGGCTGGCAAGCCAAGGACAGACAGGTAAGATTCTACAGAGAGTCTTACCAACCCAAGACATAAGTGCATTGCTTTGGATAATGCATATTTCATGATAGGTAAGGAAGGCATTCTTATCAGAATGACCTAAGACAGGCTCAGTCTTGTTAATGAAATAAAAATGGGGAGAGGTGGAAAGCCTTTGGGGCTGCTTGGCAAGAATCTGAAATAGGCCAAGGACAAGGAAATGGGCTGCTTGGCAGGAATATGACATTGGCCAAGGACGAGGAAGTAGACTTCAGGCAGGAAGCTGACATTAGGCTAGAACAAAAAAATAATTTCAGGTAGGAATCTAAATCTTAGGCTAGAACAAAAAAGCAATTTCAGACAGGAATCTTAATTTTACATTCACATCCACTTTATTCTTTTAAATACTTCATCTGATTCTTCAAACTACTCATATTTATTTTAAGTGAAATGAAGTTTGAGTTTATCTCTGTGTACCTATTACATCTTGTTGGGGGCCGACTTTTAGCAGAAAGCGGCTATCAGCTTTGCAGCCATCTTGAGCCATATACCCTGACGTGAGACTTGTATTACAATAGCCTACAACAGCTGAGCACACTCTGATAAAATCTACTTAAAGCTGTGTGAGATTAAAGGTGTGTGAGATTAAATGTGTGTGAGATTAAAGGTGCATGACTTAAGAGTGTGACCTAGAGATCAGATTTAGAGACAAGACCTAAGGGCATGATTAAAGGTGTGACTTAGAGGCATGGCTTAGAAGTGAGACATATAAAAGGCAGAGACAGAACAGAGAATCAGACACAGCAGAGAGAAGACAGAGAAGCAGGCACTTGGAAGAGAACTTGGAAGAAGTAACTTTGAACTTGGAGGCACTAGGAACTAGGAACTCAAGACTTGGGACTTGGACTAGGAAAAGAGACTGAAGAATAAATGGGATTGAATCGCACTCTATCTGGTCTCCATTCTTCAAGTCTGTCCTCACTCTCTCTCTTGCTGAATCCCAACACGCGGACTGCATCTGCAACTTGGGCGGGGATACAGTGGCCACCCAAACGCGGGGCAGCCCGGGCCTCAACATTTTGCTCGGGCCGAGACAACATCTAGCTTACCTATCTACTCCACAATTTATATATTTATGTATTCTGTTTGACACATTTATATATATATATACATATATTTATATATAAGGTATGTGATATATACCATTTATAATATGATATGAGTTATATATTAAATATATGATATATGTAATATGTTGTATTTTATGATATTATAGATGAATCAAATGTAGATATATAATTTATAATGCAGAGAATATATACAATGGTATATATATAGGTATGTATCAAATAGAATACAAAAATATCTGTATCTATATAGCTATATCTATATATCTATATATCTATATCCATATCTATCTATATATATATAGAGAGAAAGAAATAGAGACAGAGAGACAGGTGTGAGTATGTGCATGTATATGTGTGTGGGTGTGTATGTGTGTGTGTGTTTGTTCAACAGAATTACTTGAACTGGGAACAGTCATCTTGGAAGAGTTTATATGGAATAGGTTCATTAGTCAACCACAAACTGTCACATAGTCACCAACTATATTTTATCAATTTTTTTTTTAAAATATGGTTTTTAGAATTTCAAAATTTTTTTTCATTTTTTTTCTGCAGAATATTTTGAGCTATTAAAATTCAAAACTTAATTTATTATTTTTTTGTGTTTAATTGATGCATTAACATGCCCAATGACTAATTTATTAATAAATTATTGAGTGTTTGCTGAATTAAATTAGAAATAATTCATTTAAAATTTCAGCACCCTGAAATACCTTCAATCTTTAGAACTACACAGCAGAAGCTATCTTAAAATATATGTGTCTTAATCCGTGATCTAGTGCTCTGAAGAGACACCATAGCCAAAGAATCTCTAAAACAAAGCTTTTAGCTGAGAGCTTTCTTATTTTTGAGGGGTTTAGTCTATTATTATGATGGTAGGAAACATGATGGATAACACTCAGACATGGTACTTGAGAAATAGCTGAAATTTCTACCTCCATATCCTCAGGCAGCAGGAAGAGGGTGACTCTGGGAATGTTATGGACTTTTTAAAACCTCAGTCACCTGTATTGACACACTGCTTCCAGAATGGCCACATATCCTAATCCTTTAATAACCATGTTATCACTGGTGATTATATTTTCAAATTTATGAATATATAAAGACAATTCTCATTCAAACCATTGCTGTGTGTTTCCTTCACAAAAAATATTTCATGTAATAAATGAGTAGATGAATATGCTAGCAATGTCATTGGCCTCTGATCAATTTACAAAAAATATTTTCCTAACCACATACTTGAAGGTTTAATCTCTCTCTCCCTCTGTCCCACCTGCTAGTTCTCCTTTCAGGAATTTGCAAATCACCTTTTTTATCTTCTAAGTGTAAAGCTAATAATTCATATCTTAAAACTCAATCCATCAGAATATATTGTATGAAAATAACTTTATTAACAATCATGTTTCCAGATTTACTAGTTTTTTGCTGTAAACATTACTTTATTTATAAAAACATTTAAGCACAAACATGTATGGGGCATATTCTTCATCAGCCAACTCTAGTTATACTGGCAAATAATGTTAAATATCTAGTTTTGTTGAATTTCCCAAATTTACATGCTAGAAATAATAAGACATCATTTTCTATTGTTTTATGATTACAAAGTTTAAATTGTAAAATAGGCAGATAAACCTTGGAATTTAAATTTTGTATAGAACTACTTCCATTACCACTGGATACTTTGGATACTTTTAGCAATCACAGTTTGAGTTTGAGTAATGTGTGTGGAGAAGGGAGAGATAAGAGAGGGAGAAAAAAGAGAGAAAGAGAGTGAGCAAGAGTGAGAGAGCGGAGAGAGAGAGAGAGAAAAAGGAGAGAGAGAGAGAGAGAGAGAGAGAGAGAGAGAGAGAGAGAGAGAGAGAGAGAATTTTTTAGTAAAGATCAGGGGAGTAACATACACACCGGGGACAGAGATGGAGGAATAGTCTTTGTTGGCTCTTTTATCTGATGACAAATAGAACTGTCCCAAATGACTTGTGATCATATATTTCCCACATTCCCATGGTCAAAGCATTTCCTGAATTTGTTTTGTTCTCTTCACTGAAGAATACCATTTATGCTACGCTAAGTAAACACTGTGTTAGCAGACATGCATAGTGTAGATTATAAAAGTAATGACAAAGAAAAAATCATGAGACAATGATTGGTGTTTTAAAAATTTGCACAATATATGCATTTGGGATAATAGGTTAAAGCATTAAGACTTTTATTTCTGAATTACAAAATATCACCTCTTTTGTTATTCCTACCTAGTATTCTTGCTCTTAAGACACCTGTCAGACCCTGTGACAGGCACAGATGACAACTGCCACATTCTCTCAGTCAGTAAAAACAGTCATTTAAAGAAAAATAAAACAAAGAAATGAAAAATAATGAGCAGTGATGACTGTTTTACTTCCATTATGTTGTGTTTTAAATTTTATTTCCCTTTGATCTCAGGTAGATTTTGGGTGTTATGAAGCTATATTGTTTTTCTGATCACCTGAGAGAGCCTGCACCTGCCAGTTATTATAGTGAAGGAAGGAAGACCCACACCCAGGTTCTGACAATCAGTGCATCTTTTTATCTTGTGTTTACTCAGCCAAAACCACCAGTAGTTTGGCTGTATTCATAAAAATCACAATTTGTATACTCTGAAGTTTTGGTATAAAATGCTATCCCTAACAGGCTTATATAAGTAAGATCAAATGAAAAAAATTAAAGTCACTAAAGGGCAACATTTTCACAGATGTCCTCTAAAAGTACTGAGTTAATTATCACTACTTAATAATTTGCATTGGAATTATGTATATTTAAGGAATATAAGAAAAAATTATAAATTTGAGGTGAAAAACCTTTGTAATCATCAATATATGATTTTTCTATTGTAATTTACTACTCTATCCAGTTTGTAGCTTTATAAATAACAAAACATAAAAAAAATAATTTCCAATTATTTTTATAGAAGAATAATTATAACTTATCACTTTTTGGAACATTTTGCATAAAAGGAATTCCCTCTGGCTTGTATTAATATGATCCTAATAAATGTTCCCTGAAAAGGATGCTTAGCCTAGTAGAAAACCAGAGATCTTCTTTGTGCACAAATGTCTGTTTTGTTCTTATTTCCCATCTGGTCCCTTTGGCATCATTACATAAATTACAGAGAAGCAGAATCTTCATGTAGAACTTCTGTGTCTTCTAGTTTTGGTAAAGGACAAGGCTACTCACCATGTGTCTAGATCTTTTCCGCTATATGAACAATTTCTTTTATGTGGGCATTTTGCTCATGCCTAGAATACTTTTCTTGTATATGTGTACATACATATATGTACATGTAAATGTGTAAGTTTATGTGTATATGTAACGAGGATAAGGAAAGTATAAGAGAAATATATTTACTGAATTATCTAAGAAAAAATTTCTTCCAGCTTACAGGCAAGGAGAAAAGGAAAAGATCATACAATGCTATGTTAAGTTCCAAAATTCTTAATAATAATAAAAAAAAAAATGCTTGAATTCAGTTTCTGGCAATTGAAAAAAGGCTGCTATGAGCACATTGAAGCATGTGTCCTTGTTATATGGTGGAGCATCTTTTGGGTATATGCCCAGGGGTGACATAGCTGGGTCTTTATGTACAACTATTTTTAATTTTCTGAGAAACCTTCAGATTGATTTCCAGAATGGTTGTACAAGTTTTCAATCCCACCAGCAACGGTGGAGTACAGTGTCTTTTGCCTGACTGTGGTACATTTTCCCAAGGGCCTCAGTGATAGACGATATGTGCCTCCTCTGGCAGAGACTTAATGGCCAGTGAGGGATGATACCCAGAGGGGCCCACACTCTCAGAGGAGAAGGGGATGGGGATGGTGGGAAAGTCTCTGTGAGCAAAAGCAGGAGGAGGACAGTTTTTAGGTAAATAAGTTAATTAATGAAAAAAAAAAAAACCAAAATGAATCCAGTATATTTTACATCTCTCTAAATGAAACATAGGGTAATATATGAACATTGAATTTCCTTTTCTCCAATAAAAGATTAAAACTTGAAAATCTGCGAGAGGAAGATCTGTTTTCTTATTTTTTTTTTTTTTTATAATTATAGAAGACTATTTGTCAAATTTATTCATGGAAAGTAATTTCAGCCTAGAGTGTATTCTCTAAAAATATCATCAGGATCTGAATGTAAATAGTAAGGATTCTCATAGAAGAAGTTTTATGTGTTGATGGATTAGACTTAAGAAAAAAAGTGCCACATGGATTCTAATGTAGAAAGCATGCATTTCTTCAATCATGAAAGTGCAAACTTCTATTACTACTGACTGGTTATCGTGCAGAAAATATTATTTAATCTTTTGTAAATTATCCCTTTTGATGTGTACAAATCCTGACTGTTTAAACAGAAGTGTTGAAACAAAAGAGGAACAAATGATTTTCAGAGAAGATGGGAGGCTCAGGAAAATGACCGCAAAGCCTGGGTTAGGCACCTTTGATGGAACCTGAGATGTACTGGTGAGCTCCTATGAAACAGGGCAAGGGACTGGCTTTCATATGGAGGAGCCATTTAAAGAGAGCAATCTTAGAAATGGATATGCTGCTTTAAGGGCAGCATTTGTCAGTTCAGGCAACTTCCAATTCTGGCTACTGTGAACATAGAAAATTGGGGTAGGGGACTGAAGTATTCAAAGTGCTATTCTGCTATGCCCTTTTCATTGCTCATCATTAAATACACTTTTTCCAAGTGACTTAGTTAAAATACACATACTTAAATTAACAGTATATGATATTGATGGCTTATTATTTATTGTACAATTGTGAAGTATGTACAATGTCTACTTTGTTTGAGGAAACTTGGTTAAAATTGTTCATTTACCAAATATTATAGGGAATGGTTATTAAAGGATGTTAGCTGTATGAGGGTTGCCCTGGTTTCATTTTCTTCCATTAATTCCAGTGCCTCCAATTATATGATACTTAGAACTAGCAGATAACTGTGAAGTGAATGAGTGACAGATATGAGAAAATAAGAAATATTTTCTTATATTTGGTATGAACTATGCCTAGGTCTGAATTTCTGGCATATACCACTACTTTACTTTTCCCACTATTGCTGTGGGGCAGGTGCTACTACACTTAGGACACAGTGGCAAAGATGGATTGTAGAATTTCTAATGAAATTCTACACACCGTGTTTACCAGGCATTGAGACATTAGTGATTGGTTTTAATTTCTCTACCCTGAACCATACTTGCCTCTTTGTGATTATAGTACTATCCTGTGCTTAGAAAGGATTTTTGGAGATTGTTGGGGCTAGTACTGAATATATCTTTTCAAAGAATAAGATTATAAAATATATAGTGTGGTGCTAACAAATCAATTTCTCATTGCCTCTTTTACACTCACTCTTATCCATGTGTCCTGTGTTCACAAAACCAGCAAGCACCATATGGTTATCATTATTTCACTGTTGTGCTAGGGCAGCCTTGTCTCTCCAGTCTGTGGGAACCTGACTGTCCCTTTTGTACTTTAGAGTCATATTCCAAGGTCTTTTTAGCTGTAGGATAATTAAAATAGTGTCTTATTTTGTTATTATTTATATTGATGATATCATTGATTTTATTGTTCTTATTGTTAATGTGAGAAATATTTAATGACTGAAGAACACGTATTTAATTTCCAGTGTAAAAGTTGTGAGGACAAGAAGTTGGGATGAAGACTATCCAGTTGATTGTACAGCAGCAAGAGGGATAAACATTTTTTATAAAGTGAAACAAATATATTTAGTTCAATTTTATATTTTAATTGAGATGTTTTTGTTGGTTAGTTAAATTATTGAGATTCTGTTGAATATCAAGCTATTAAGAAATAGTTTGCTCAATGTAAAATTTTCAGATCATTTTTCTTTTGGGGAAGTTGTTTCTCCTCATTGGTGACTGACTGTAAATTAAAGTTTTAGTTTGTTATAATCTCATTTGTCTATATTTGTTGGTTTTTTCCCGCTTTACTTCTGATAGCTAAGAAAATCTGTCCTCATTATAATATTCAGGGATATTTCTCAGTGACTTTTAGTAGTATAAAAGTTTCTGATCTCATAAACATATATGTTTTCTAAGCCAGTAAAGACAGGAGGTTGAATTTCTTCTGTATTTGAATACTTTTTATTCCCAGATTTATTTATTAAAAGAACTGTTCTTTTTTCCCAATAATACATGCTTAGAATCATTGCTTAAAGCTATGTAGATTTCCTATTCTGTTACACGTATCTGTATTGATACAATACTCTGCTGTTTTGTAATTAAGGTTAGGATATATTTCATAAATTAGTAAAAATGTTTCATGGTTTTCTTTCTTTTTGCACAAGCTGCCTTTAAATATGCCAGTTTATTATTTTGCTATTCAATACATATGTTAAATTTATTATTTTTTTAGTTCTGTGACACTTTCTTTTTGTAATATTAGCAAAGACACCATTAACTTTTTTTTATTATGCTCTCATTGTATTCTATCTGATAACTTCTATTTTATAATTCTCTTCTGCCTATATTCTATATCTGACTATCTTTCTCTGGAGAGTATATCATCTTAATTAATTTAAATGGAAGCTATTTTAATCATCTTTAATTCTCTGCCTGACTGTTTCAAATCTAAGGCACTTCTTTTATAATGACACATTTTTGGCTTCTTCTATTTCTTATGATTTTCTTCATACTTTTATAATTTTTTACTAGCAGTTAGATACATTTTTAACTGTATAGACACAAAAGTATGTGTCATTAATTATCTAGTGTATGAAAGATTTTTAAAAATTCAAAGTATTCTTTATGTGAATTTTAGTCATTCTATTTAAGAGTTGCATTTCTATTAATGTTTATAATGATTTAAAGTTTTGAAGTATGTCTTTTTTTAGGGTGAGCAAGCTAGAAGAATGTAAATATCTACCATATTCTTGTCTTTAGTCTTTGTAGTTTTTTATTTTTAAGATGATTGTTCTACTCTCAAATGTCCTCCTTTGAAATCAATACAATGCTTATGGTTATAGAAAATTTGGTAACTAGCACAGAAAGTGGTTGGTTTGGCATTCTCTTTTTTTTTTTTTCTTTTCTTTTTTTCTTTTTCTTTTTCTTTCTTTCTTTTTTTTTTTTTTTTTTTTTTGGTTAGGCAAGCAATATATTGTTGATTCTCACATTGTGATCATCTCCCTCTGATTGATTTGCCTGTGTCCTTAGAGGAAGAATCTCTGATAACTCGGGCCATGAAACAACTCAGCCCTTTCTTAAGGATAAAGACATTTTGTTTACCATCTTAAATGTTTATCTTGAGGATAAAATTTTTGCCCTCTATTCCTGTGACTGAAGCTTATGTTCCAAAGGTGATGTATGGCATGACTAGAAAACTCTGACCTTCCTCTTGAAAGTTTCCTGTCTCAGGGATACCCTCTGTTCTTTCATCCTGACTCTCCTTAACATTTCTCCTTATGTCTGTGGAGAAAGATGGGCATGGGTTAGTTTGCGCTTTTTTATTTCTGAGGAATTACTGTCTTCTAGAGTAGATCAAAACTCTTTTAAAATAAATTTAACATTCACATAATTTCTTTCTTCTTGATCAAACAAACAATATGAAATAGCATAGAAAGTAAGTGTATTTGAGCCAAGCAGGGTAGTACACCTTTAATCTCAGCATTCAGGAGGCAGATGAAGGAAGATATCTGTGAGATCAATGCCATCCAAGACTATATTTAAAGTTCTAGACCAGCGAGAACTTCATAATGAGACTCTGCATCAAAAGTAGCCATGAAACTTCATATTATTATTACTATTTTTTATTATTATTTTAGAAAACTTGAATTACAAATCCTTTAGCACTTTTATGAAGAAATTGTAGTATAAAATCTGTAAATGAAAAAGCAATCTTAAATTCTTTTCCTGACATTCTGGCATGTGTATATGTGTGTGTGCGTGTATGTGTGTGTGTACATGCATGCGTGTGTGTATGTATGTGTACGTGTACATGTCTATGTATGTCCCCTTCCAGAAAAATCACTGTTTTTTATGGGAAGCATGAACCAAAGAACATACACAGGCTGGAACTTGGCCTTCCCACATATGTGTAGAAGATGGGCACCTTGATCTTTCCTTACACATACTGTATGTATTCAACAACTTTAGTTGATGCCTTATATCCTGTGAATCAATAAAATACTATAAAGATACATACAGTGGCACTATTAATTCATTTGTATAGTTGATGCACAAAACTGGATGTTTATAATTGATATTTGTTGTAGAGTTATGGGTCCTGTTTCCGTTCCATCCTAGGGCACAACCACTTGGGGAGGCAGGACATGGTAGTTGACGGTATTTACCCTACCCCTTGTTGTCACCTGGTGAGTGTTGAGCCATAGGGAAGCCCCAGGACACTGCTTAAAGAATGGAAAAGCACGTTACAGGCAGACCCGGTTTGGGCATCAGCAGGCCTAGTTCTCTGGCTCTTAGATATCCAGGCACCACTGGAAGCTTTATAAGAGTTGAGAACAGAATGGGGCCCACAGGCTGGATCTAGCCAGGGCCAGGGGAAAAAGGGCTGTGCTCTGGTTTGTCCTGAGTGAATGAGTCCTTGGCTTAATGGTGGCATTTTGTGGCTTGCCTTGATCACAGCTGGAAGTACAGAGAGGTCTTCTATGGGAGACTAGACAGCTGTTTTATAGGCAAAGGTCTTCTCCATGGCTCTCCATGGCGGATCTTGATGAAAAGAGTCCATGGTTTTAAGGCATTTATTGTCATGGCAGAAAGTAGATGTGTAAAACTATACCCCACATCTAAGGGTCGACCTGAGACTAAATAACTTTTATAGTGCGTTTAAATACCTTTTTCAGAGAGATTAAATACCTTTTGTCTGGAAAGGAAAGCTTATTGGCCAAGCCATCCAGGCCTTTAGGTACTTCATTAAAATGGAGATCTGTCTTGAGCTTAAGTGACCACAGGTCACAACCATTCCTACCCCTGGGGAGCTTGGAGCATTGGCCTTACATGACTGACGGCCACAAATTTATGGGGGGCCACAACTTGTGATGGGGCCTGATACCCGGGGTGGGGGGAGAAGGTAAAGCTCCTATCCATATCATCTCTTCAGGGTCTCCAGGGCTTCTAGCCTTAGCTCAACAGGGGGCCAAAGTACCTTTCATAGTCCCACAATTTGTTATGATAATTTTTCTTGATTTGATTTTATGTTTTTAAATTGCAATCACTGAACATTGTGCATATTTTGAGTATACATTACGCATAAGAATAAAAAACATGCTCACACTCATTTATTTTTAACTTCAGTCACCATTAACCAGTCAGTACTGTACAAATGTGTTCAAATCTGAAGGGAATAACATGACAGAGACCAGCATAGGTAAGTAAATTATTTTACTTTGTTCTGGTTTTCATAGGTTTGTGCCATGAGATATAAATATTATATCATTTACACTTGTACAATTACTCTATTAATAAACATTATTCTATTTCTATACAGGGAATATATAGAACATGTCAAATTACACACTTCTAAGATGTCTCACATTTTACTATTTAAAGAAACCTTTAAATATTCTGATCATTTCTTCTAGTAGAAGACATAAATGTGCACAATTTCTTACTATTATTTTATGTGAAAAGTGAATTTACTGTTAGAGTCTTTACTAAGGAGGAAATAAATAAGTTTAGCTTCAAGTATAAAGGTTTATTTATGTACCTTATAGAAGTGGGTATTTGTAGTCTGGACTCTAAAGCTGGTGGTTTGTTTCTCTATGACTTGATTGCTAACTATATTTGAAAAGGATTTTGATATTCTTGGGTAGATTGCTATTCTTCATTTTTATTTTATTAAAGTAAGTCTTAGCTTCTAGTACTTTATAGCAAAGTTACTATTCCTGTTCATTAAATCTTCATCAGCAAAACTTGAAGGGCATGAATTATAACAATGATGTTTTCTTTATATAAGCAAAGTTGTAATTAATGACATTGTTTTTGACATTGCAATGTGTTTTTAAATTTTAATGTAGTGCATTGGCTAAAATATCCCATAACAGAAAATAGACACATCATCTCTGTTTAATCTACTTTCTGTTACCTCTGAGTACCTGACTAGCAGAGTACTTAAAGTGGAAGAATCTAGAGTCATGATAAATGGTCCTGAATACCCTTTCTACTACATGTTAGTTGAGTATCTCAAAGACACTTTAAAGTCTGTTGTCTTCTCTTTTGGGAAATGAGAATCGTTTTAGTAGTTTCAACTGAAAGTTATTATAAAGCCAAGTTAAAGTAGCACACTAAAGCCTACTAGTTAGTTACAAAGCATAGGTTTTCCTACAAGTTTGCTCTCAGCATATCAATTTTGGAGTTGTCATCTGGCTTTCCAGCTACCAGGAATAGCCATTCTTTCAGCTGTGGGTTTTTCAGGAGGGATACACGCAAAATGTGGCACATTTTTCAATATCTTCCTGCTAGAAGATTACTAGAAAGTCGAAGATGCTTCAAAAATACTAGGCTAGGGCTCCATTTTTATTCAGCTGACTATTCTATCTATAAAGGCTGAGGTCATTATGGTGACCATTTACTTACATGAATTCATGATCAACTTTAATATTTTAACGTGCCCAAGTGAATCAGTAATAATTTTCTTAGTTCAAAGCATTTTGTAACAAAGAGGCAGTGTAGTAATGGCCACCTTATACAACTCTCCATGCTACTCTTGAAGAATGTAAGGAAGATAAATGAGCAAATTCATCCACCTCCTTAACAAAGAAGCATAGAAGATGTCAGGGCAAATTTCTAGATTCAATAACATGATATTTCCCTTATTAAAAAAACCTTGGGTTGGACTCCTTATAGTTTAAGAACCAAGATAGGCTAGACCACCATGACTCTGTGTTTAGTCTGATGGCAACTTAGAATTGATCTCTTTTCATGGTAGCTCTACTGCCAGAGCACTTGCTTGTGAATGAAATTGCATATTACTTTAGAATTCAAATAAAGCTGCATGGCAAATTCTGATAAAAGCAGATGGTTGTAATTTACCTCTATAGTTGCTTCCTACTCTCTCTCTGGATATGATGATGCTCAAACTAGTCTTCACCTAGTACAAGTTTCAACTTTCAGATCTATAAACTCAGTAATAAAGGTCTTATTAGGTCTAGCTAAGTCAAAAAAATTACTAGTTGGATAGGGTATGGATGTTACTTTTATTTTGTTTTATGTTTCCCCACAAGCTAAATGTTTTGTGCTATTTTTTCAAGATAGGTAATGCAAAAATCAATAATAAACTGGATGTGCACTTAGAAAGACCTGTGATCCAAATAAGAAGGAGGATTTTACTTGAAAAGTTGCTGAACCTTTTAGTCTCTGAGTGATAGACAACTTCTTTCTCTTACTTTCTTTATACTGGAGAAGAAAACAACATTGAATCAATAAATAAAAAGCAGACCAGTAATTTTAGCACTAGCACATGTATTTTGCCAAAGAAATATTATATAAGGAATGAATCTTTTGTTGGTAAATCCTTTGAAATATGCTTTTGATTTAATTTATGTAATAGTACTGGGTTTCTACAAATAGCTAAAAAAGGTGTGTGTGTGTGTGTGTGTGTGTGTGTGTGTGTGTGTAGTACGGGGTTCATACTTTATCTGAATGGATACATATGATATATAAAGGGTCATATCAAATTTAAATTCTCCAAAGGATATAAGGAACATTACCATAGGAAAGTTGTTTACAAATTGTTTAAGTAAATGTTCTTTTTTTAAAAAATGGCTTGTTCTTTTTTACAAAATTTCTTTTTTACAAAATGTCACCAACATACATAGGTAACTTTGCTTTCAATCATATATTCTTTGCTGAATATAGGTTCTCTTATTCTATTTAGGCTTCATTTTATTTATACTTTTAAAAAGAAGAGATTTCTAAATTATGTATGCTGTAGGCTGAAGCATATCCAAAATGAATAAGAGCATAAGAGAGAGAAAGATACTGATGTCTTTCATTCAGATATGAGTTGACAGGTTGTGGCTTGCTGTTTTCTGGTATTGGAAATTGAACACAGGTCTTTGAACTTGCTACTTTTTACCCAGAGCCTTAGGTCAGAAAGTTTAATATTTTGAAGATTATATTTTTCATGATAGTTGTGAAAGAATTTAATATTTGTCATTTAGATCCTAGATCTTGGGATGGAAACAAAGGGATTTAAGACACCAGTGGAAGTTAGTAGCCAACCCACAGATCTGTCAGTTATGTGACTGACATAATACCATACTGTTCTAGGATTTTCTTCACCAAAATATTAATACAATTTAGATTTTAATTTAGATCAATTATGTGGAGAACAAGAAACAAAATAATCTAATTAGTAATAAGATAAGAAAATGCATGTTAAACTATTGCTTCTCTTACATAGTCTTTAAAAAAAACTTTCTTTAGTCAGTACTATTGAGGTTTTTTTTTTTTTATGTCTGGTTTCTAAAGGTAACTAGATAATCAAACAATGATTAAAATTATGTTGATAAGATCTGAATCTTTAATGACAGGACTTTCTTGTTATTTATCAGAATTATAATATAATCAACTTTATAATCATAATTTATTGTATAACTATTGCTAGCATAGCAATTTCTTGACAAAGAATTTTTGTGAGTATAGTAAACAATGAACTTTTCAAATATATACAACAAAATGAACATATTTTCTAATATTAAAAGTACTGTTTCTGCTAAAATGGACTAAACCATAAACTTAGGTTTAAAGAAAAGCTGTAACTGCACCATAAACATTCTCACTAAGCAGATGTATCATACATATCTTAATTTTTCAAAATATGACACAACTTAAAGACTTAACATACTAATGTTACATACAAGATATGGATAGAACAGCTATAAACAGGATTTAAACTCCGGCTGTTCTGAATAAGAAGTTAATCATGAAACATCGTATTTAGAATATGCCATGTCCACATTTATGTATGTGTATATGTATACACATACATATACTATATACATACATAAACACATATATACATGTACATATATATACACACATACCCTGCACATGTAGATAGATAGTTGCAGCAACATACATGTGTTTTACATAGATATACGTATATGCATACATGTATGGTGCTTGCTGAGTGAAGGACATAGAAAATATGTGAGGAAGAAAAATAAGATAATCAGATGACAGCAGCACCATTATTTGTAATTAAGATTTTATTGTTCCTAGTATCAAATAGAAAAACACTAGACTGTATGCAGGTAATCAAACAGAAATAGTGATGGATTTTATGAAAGTATTATTAAAATTAGCATCAGCTAAAAAGATAGTCATTTGTCTGCTTTCTAAAGGGTCTGGTTTTTATTGTTTAAACATTTTCTATATTTGACTGAGTGAAAATCAGAGAGTTACAGGTAAATGTATGAAATATCTTAATATAAACTCCTAAGTGCATAAATGCCTGTGTAAAGTAGTTACATTCTTGTAAGTGCTGGTCTCCTGGGAGGAATTTTCCATGTTTTGGCAAACGTACTTCACAAGAAGAGAAATCAATTTTAAGTAACCTCATTTTGAAAAATTAACATGGAGATGGAGCAGATGCCATTTAGTGAAGATTAAAATAAAAAAGGTTTCAGCTTATGAGCATATGGAAAGTTTAACATAATTTTGCTCCATGAGGAAAGATTTTAATGCTTATAAAAGTGTTGATGAGTCGGAGTAATAAATTTAGTAAAGTTTCGTGGGCAGAATTTATAAATTCAGAAGACTCACATTTATTTGTTAATATGATGTATCATTAAAGTTAATTTTGAAATTATTTGTGCACACATGTTCTTGTAGGGTTACATAAGTATATATATGCATGTGAAAGCCACTAGTCAATACTGGCTATCTTTGTAAATTATTCCCCACCTTATGTTTTGAAATATTTTTCCCATTTTCCTAGGACTCGCAAAGTTGGCCAAACTGGCTGACCAATAAGCCACAGCATTCCCCCAAACTCCTATCCTTATCAATGAGATTATAGTTATGCGCCATAATCATCTTAAATGATTTCTGGAGATAAAACCCAACTCCTAATACTTGTACTCCAGGATGTTTACCAGCTGAGCCACCCCACCTGTCCACTCTCTGTTTTATCTTCTAACATTGTACTAATTCATGTTTGCGATGAAATTTAAGCTATTTACTTTGTATATCTATCACAGCAGAAAATGACATGTTTCCAGGAAGCATCCATATTTCTTTCATTATTTCTTATGCAAATAATGAGTGTATCATTTAGCCATAAACATTCTTCAGCCTGTGGCAAACTATAGACTTCTTCACCTATGTGTAATTAATACCAAAAGTAAAGAAGTTTCCCCAAATACGTAAATACACACACACACACACACACAAATTTCTCTAGAAAAGTTTCTCAGGATACAATCATTTCTATCATAAAACCAAATGCTGTCACCATGCAGAAATTATAATATACCTAGAGTTACCATCTTAACATCAAATGTACATGTTTCTAAACTACTGTCTACATAGTTATTTTGGCTTATGTATATATGTACTAGACCCAATTTTTGTAGGTTTCTTCTAAAAACATGTTTACTGGAAATGTCTAACCTAGGTCTGTTTGACTTTTTCTGGAAGGTGCTATTCAGAGGTTATGTGTTCCCCCATGGACTCTCTAACTGAAAATTGATATGTCAAACTCAGTTCCTAAAGTGTGTGTTAAAATAGCTAAATATAGTATAAAACCATCATTGTCAATCTAGATGTATATGTGTTTGAGTCACAAAATTCCTCAGAAAAACATACTTCATTCTTCAGTCACAATTTTCATGCTTTAGAATTTATCTGAATAAAAACTAAAGATATATATGTATACGTAAATATATATACATATATGTACACACACATATATATGTATATATTCTTTATTTTATCATCTTTCTTTGTGTGTATCTGTGTCACTGAATACATATGGAGGTCAGCGGACAAGTTAAAGGAGGCTGTTCTCCCTTCCACCAAGTGGATCTTATCAGTGGCAAATATCTTTACCTGCTATTGAAATTTGCAAAGCAGAATACACTACACATTGTGAGGGTTTCTGGCCCCATGGGGAAAGCAACAATACCAACCAACCAGAGCTCCCAGGGTCTAAACCACCAGCCTGGGAGCACATAGGGAGGGACATGTAGTGGAGGATGGCCTTCTTGGGCATAGGTGGGAGAGGAGGTCCTTGGTCCCATGAAGGCTGGATGCCTCAGTGTGGGGGAATTTGAGGGCAGGGAGATTGGAGTGGGTGGGTAGGTGCACAAAATCATAGAAGCAGGAGGAGAGGGGGTTGGATAGGGGGTTTCTGGGTGAGAAGGAAATGGGGAAAGTGGATAACATCTGAAATGTAGCTAAAATATCCAATAAAAATAAATAAATAAATGATAAGGAAACAAATAAAAAACTATTTATAGCTTAAATTTTTATAGTATAGATTAGTTGCAAATTAAGAGAACAGTGTTGACCACTTTTCCTTTTCTTAAGTCAGAAAGCATGCTTATAGAGTTTGGTGATACTTGCAATTTTTTTCCTAATTTTCTCACAAAATATGTGTAAACATTACAACTTGTTGAAAAATGTCTTTTCTAATGGGTATTTGTGAGAGAACTAGAATGGATTGCAACTACCTTATTTTTTTGATGTTGGATACAGGGGTTTAGTTTACACATAGTCCCTCCTATAGAGTCGGATGGAATAGTGTTAAGTTTTACACAGAGCATACTTTCATTATAAGAGAATACTCTAATTAAAATATTCATTTTCTACATTTCTCAGTTCCTCCTAGGTTCAGCTTGGTTTAATAAAGGTTTTGTTGGCAAAGATTAGTTTTGTAGGCAAAGATTAGTTTTGTAATTTCAGTAGAGTTTCAAAGTTAAAACCAAAAAAATGTTTAGAAAGTCAACTTCCCTAAAATTGAAAACTATTTAAACACTTTATATAAAAAGCATGCATTGGCTCTGGAGAAAGTTTTTTTTTTTTTTTTTTTTTTTTTTTTATACTGTTCATAGTAAAGCAAAAACAGTAAAGATTTGAAATAAATCACTTTCTTTTGTCATTTTACAAAGAATACATGTTATGAATTAGCTTAACGTAGGGTCACAGAGTATTTTGAAGTCAAGAAATTCAATGAAGATTAAAAAGCAATTAATCCTTTGATCATAGTAAACTGTTTATAAATTAGGTTTATGCATGAGGGTTGCCCTTTTACTTCTAATAGAGATTTTATTAAATATAGTTTCATATTGTATTATATATTACTTTTTTACATAAGCTGAAATGTAAGGTCAAATATCCATATTAACGCATATAGTTATAATGTTTCACCTTTCAAATACATGTAAAAATTTAATTTCATTAAGAAATTAAGTATTTCTAGAAAAAACCCCAAGATTTTAAAATGTATACTTTTTTGACATTCTTATAGATAATAACACAAATAGAAATTACCCCAAGTATTTTACTTTTTGTGCATTTTATTTAAATATTTGACTTACTTTACTATTCTAATTCTTTTCTGCTATTAACTTCTATCAAAATTAAGAATTTAAATCATAATCTTTCAGGCACAGTCCCAGGGGGAAATGTGAACACTATGATAATTCATGTGACTCTATTTCCTCGATCATTTGTCACCTGTCTTTCCTGTAGCATAGTGGCTAGCAGAGTATAGCATAAAAGTGGCTGGCTTACTTGTGCTGTTGTATCTTATTTAGGTAAACATATAATGTCTGTTCAATCCAATGTATGCAAACATTTTATAATTTGAAACCTAAAGTGTATAGTGAATGCAAAATAGGTTTAAAGTAACCTTACTGCCAAGTAAGTTTTTTGTGTGTGAGTTACAATGCTTACTGTTTTGTTCCTTTGTTCATGGGTCATAGATACTGAGTGTTTTTCTTCTTATAGATGACATTTGAAAATGGTACCTGCTCCAACCATCATAGGATTGTGTAAGTTAATTTTAGAAGAAAATTGCTACATGGGCTCAGAAATTTTTATTATTTTCTTGTTTCACGTCTGAGCTGTCATTTTATCATTCTAAACGGAAGATAGAGCTGTTAATGGAAGAGTGCTTACCACTGGCTGGCTACTAAGCAGAGTTTTATTGTTGTTTCCATTGTTTATTTTGATTTTAGGGTCATTAAGCAGGTAAATGGAAATGACTCCTATATCAAACAATTTGTGAGATAGTAGAAGAACTACATGATAATTGGATATAATGTCATCTGATGGCAAGAATATTGGACAGCAAGCTGACAGGAGAGTCATACAACTTCCTGAAATATTAGTGTTTCAAATTCAAAGTAAATTCAGCCATATAATAGGTTCAGAAGGACACCTCCATATACCTCCCTAGTCCACAACTGATATGAAATATGTCATGCATTGGACTTTCAAAAGTTACAAGGAGGTATTTTAAGAAAATACACTTATTCCTTTTTAAATTTTTCCATTCTTGCCTGCAATCATTTGAGTACATGCTCTCTGTCTGCCTTATACAAGTGACGTGAATGAGAACAGAGACTTGGTTAAAGCACATTTGGATGCCTTCTCCATAGAAAACAGAAAAGTCACTCTGGAGTAACACAGATGAAATAATTTTACCTTAGATAAACAAATTGCAATAAAAACTGTAGCAATAACAAAACTGTAGCAATAACAATATTGAGGTGATTAATTGTAGATTTGGAGTTTAATTAAGTTTACATTGGTCTCACATGGTATTCATAAAATTTTAAGATTTTTAATTCCTCTAATCTCAATGATCATTAATCATGGAATGTATTATTTCTAGCATATGGAAACACAAGGGATTTATACTGTAATGCAGTAAATAATAGAAATGGGCTTTAGATGTAAATATCTTGGACTGATAGTGTATACTTATTACAAGTTTACTTCATGTAGTTCTGTTGTTCACGGAAAATGGTTCTTATTGCACTGTTCAATGTTGTATTAGGTTTTGAATTATTGTAATGAATTGCCACAGATTTATAGTTTTAAACACAAACCTTCATTTGCTCTATTGATTTATACTATTATTTTATCATTCAGGATAATGACGCATCACCCAGGCAGGATTCTTCTGAAAGGTCAACATGATTACTTTTTCCTCAGCATCTGGAGACTGCTCAAATTTTCTGGTTTGCTTTCTGCAGTGCATAACTGATCCCTCCTTTGTCTTATCTTTTGTTATTCAAACAACTTTTACACAAATTAAGATCTGCTCCTCATGGAGAGTATAGCATTTTGAGTGTTAAAATGTTAAACAAATTATATCTGTAAAACTTTTACCTTCCTGGATAATGCATTCACAATTTCTGGAAATCAAGGCAGAAATATTGGAATGTCTTTGTGAAGAAAATTTGATTCTAATTCAATGATAATTAGTGAGGAACATATTTTAGAAGAGGATTAGTGATTTTAATAGATCAGGTAAAAAAAAAAAACAGACAGGGTATGCTTCTATTACAAGATTCAATCACTTCCATCAAAACTTTAACAGGGGTTATGTGGTATCACTAAAGTAGCTAGTAAGAATTTGTCCTCTTCTTCAACTGCAGTTTGTCTATATTGGTCAGTTGCCGTGCCTTACCAGTATCAAGTAGTTAGAGCACAATGCTTGAGTCATGCATGTGTTCAGTAAATTCATAGAGACATTGCCCCAAATCTTGGAAATAAAACAGAGTTCTCTTGTTGTGTATAAATCTAAGAAACAAATAAGTACAAAAATGACAGTTGTCATAGTCTTTGGGGATTTTATATTTCTGGGCATGAGGTTTGTTCTACCAACTTGAGCATATATCAAACGTGGAACTGGTAATTATTTTCATAGTGCATAAATTCAATCAGAGAGGCAAGGATATGTGTTGGAGAATGACATAAGAGATAATGGAAACTTCAGTGCAAAGGATGTGGATACGAGAAGCACAACTATAGATCATTTGGAAGGACACAGAGAGGAAGAAACCAAATAAGCCTTACTGTAAAATTCTGGTGGGCAGAATGTCATTGTCAAGCTTAGCCTCAAAATTGAATTTTTTTTGTGTGGTTCTTGAAAATATTTTCTCTACCTCTTCCATTGGGGACTCCATGATCAGTCCAATGGTTGGCTGTCAGCATCCACCTCTGCATTCTCTTGAAAAATCTGCCCATGGGTTTAAATGTAACGCAGGATTTTTTTCTCTGTTTCAATTTGAAATTAAAATAAAATATCAACTTTGCACTGTAAGATATAGAGCTTTCTCCATCATTGTGGCCAAGCACTGGGCCAAGCTTCAGAGTAGAGCAAATTGTCTTTAAAAAATCTTACTTACTCTACTTTATACAAACAGAGATCAGTGTCAATATATGGAACAAAAATTTCACATTTAAGTATATTTTTCTATTCCTTGTTCAATCAATAGCTAAAAGTATTTGCTATTACAAACCTTAGTTCCATGCAGAAAACTACTTGTCAGGTCTATGGTTAAGAACACAGATAGTAACAAGAATCCTCCTGTTTAAACCCAACAACATAGCTTCTTGCTTCTGAGCTCACATAATATATGTGAATCTAAACTCTATTCTTTTCATAGTTTTTGCAATAATTTAGGCTATAATACATGTTAGTGAAATGTCTTCAATTTCAATTCTCAGAAACTTATTTCTATTTCTAATTTAATGGAAAATACTGGCATCTCTTCAGTGCATTTTTACATTTCAAAGTAAAATGGTTTTAATTCTCTTCATTTGTTACAACACTGCTTTCCTGTGTGTGCTGAGTAACAGCCCAAGTCATTGCAGCCAGGATTTTGTTCTCCTGTCTCCTTCACCACCAGAGGATGTATTCACAGATTTTTGTCTCCCTGCTACATGCTAAAGTTTTCACATATTACCTTTTTTTTTTTTTGCTTTCCAATTTAATTATTGACAGAGTATTCTCCATGGATTACATATATCTTCAACATATCTTGTAAGCTGGGGCATTAACTTTGCTTTTGACTATCTTTTCTAGGATGTTTGTTTCACAAATAGCTTCCAAAGTGAGATAGCATCTCCCTCTGGTGAGAAGAGCACATTTCTTTGCACCATAATAATTATATTGCCTTCTTTCATGACAAAGGTCAGACAAGCTTAGAGACCATTGTAACAGATTCCCTAAGCACTTTATTCTTTTTCTGTAATTAAATCTACTGCATGTGACACATCTTACCTGCATGTCTGCACCTTGCTCTCTGGGAGTTGGGACTCAAAGAACAAATACAAATTCTGATACTCTGCTGATGCAACTAATAAACTTTTTTTGTTACTTGCCTCTGTATCTAAATTATAAGCTTACAAATAAACAAAATTCTCAGATTCCTCTTTCTGTTGGATATGAACTTTCCTTCAATGTTCCAATTCACTTTCTTCACAACTTGAATCATCATTACTTTTATTTCTTCTTGTGTTACTAACTCACAAACACAAGAAAGTGCTACTTCTGCAATTTCATTATTGAAGTATGTTTGGTTTTTGTTACTAATTAATTAATTATTTAATTAATCAGATGATGGGACTCCCTGGTGTATCCCCCTATGCTGACAAATCAGGTCTCTGCCTAATTAGGTGCACCCTCTCCATTTGAGACCAGAGGAGGCAGCCATGGAGTCTGAGCTTCATGTCATTAGTGACAAAAACTTTTCCTTCCCTTGTGAATGTAAGAATGTTATTCCCTTGAGTGTCTCTGGGGCATTAGCTGATCATTTCTTTAAAACTATAACTGATTTTGCACTTCCTATTTCCTTTTCTGCCATAGTCAGTGGCTTCTTTTTCAATAGTGTTAGCAAGATCATAATTCTAGTTCTAAAGGAAAGTAATTGAAACTTTCTAATAAATAATCTCTGATAACTCATTAGCAACTTAATATCTCCAGCTAGACCTGTGTCTCATGGTGTAATTCCTTTAATCCCTATGGCCATTCATTATACGTTGTTGACTCTTGTATAAGTATCTTTGTTTTCAGCCCTTATAACACAATGTAAACAAAGTCATATATTTTTGAACATGAATCAAATCAAAATAGTTTTGAAAAGGGTGATTTTATGATTGATTCTCTACATAAATGACTCCATGCACAATTATTCAACTAGTAATTAACTATAATTACTGACAATGAAATATCTACAGAATTTTTGTACCATTGGTATCGCAAGTATTTGTATAAAATGTACTTTGGATGAAGTATTACAGGCAATATCTAGATCACATCAGATATTAAGAGATTAAATATTGGTGCATAAAATTATAAGAACTGTAAGGCTTGATTTTCACAAAATACAGTTTTTTTCAAGTTTCAACATGAGAAAATATTCTTGATTTTTGAATAATTATGTTGAAACTTTCCACAATTATAAATCAAGTTATATTTTCATTTTTTTATTACAAACATTTGTATAAATGTATTTATTCTTTGATTTAACAAAATTGATTAACATTATGGTTAAAAAGCTTCTGTAGAGCAATAAATACCATCATATGTACAAATGGGAAAAATATTTACCAATTATATGTTTGGCAGAAGATTAGTATCAAGAATATATAAATAATTACTGAGTTTCAAGGAAATGACTCAATTTAAATGTGGTATATACCTGATCAGAGAGTTACAAAGATATAAAAGAAATACCCGAGGAACACTTAAAAATGATTAACTTTCTTATCCATCAGAAAAATTAACACTACTTTGAGATTATACCTTACCCAGCCACAATGACCAAGATTATGAATATAATAGATATGGATACAAATATGGAAAATGGGGGCACTTATCTACTGATAAGTTCAAGCAGGTGCAGCTTCTATGAAAGTTAGTGGGTAGGTTTCCAAAAATGTTAAATATAAATTATATTATTATTTTATGCATCACATAAGTTCCTATCTATTGTTAATAAGTAGAAATTGAAAATATCATAGATATACATTAACTGACAATTGGATAGTGAAATGTGATGTATTTACAGAACAGAGTATCATTCAGTTGTTATATAAAGCAAAAAAATGATGAAATTTTAAGGTAAATAGATGAAAGTAGAGACAAATATCCTGACTGAGGTAACCTAGACTCAGAAATATAAATATTTCATATTTTCTTCTATGGGAGAAGGATTTTAATCTTTATGTATGTATGTATGTGTGTATGTATGTATGAATGTATATTTTAACCTTTTTGTATGTGTGTTTCAATTTAAATAACTACAGAGGTTAGATGGTTAATAAGCAACCATAGAAAGGGGATCTTTCAAGAGAGGGTAAATAATTTATAAAGAGATAAAAGGGAAGCTACTCTTTACTTATCTGCTCATTATTTAGAGAGAGACTGAGGAAAAAGCAATATCCATGTTCACTTTAGTAAGTCTCTATTGGATTATTGAATAAACTAGCCGTGTATTACTAATTCAAATCCGTTTGCAGTGCGTATCCAAAATGTTTTTATCTCAGAAAACAAAAATGGCAAAATAAAGACTTAAGAGTGTGGTCTCGAAGAAAGAAAAGGTGAGGGGGGGGAAAAGATTTTTAAAAAATTCCACAAAAAACAAGAAGCAATTTTCATTTGTGTTTAATGTACTCTGTTCTTTATTTTCTTGATGTTTAGGTTTTATTTATTTATTGCTGTTGTTCTTTTTATATTGTAGCTATTGACCATTGATATATGAAGTTAGAAAGAATGAATACGAAAACAAATTTGTTTTTAGACAAGTCTAGATATTTCCAAAACTATTCTCTTTTCAGCCTCTAGATGAGAACTCATTTTCTTGCCTCTGCTTGCTTGAATAAGTCAGATTCTTTCTCAGACCTGGGCTACTTTTCCTGTCTTCAAACAATCACTCTGATGAAGTTTTATCTTGTTACCATGTTTTAAGGATTTTAGGGCCATTTGGGGACAATGGAGTGAATCCAGAATAGTCCGCCCATCTCAATATCTTTAGAAGAATCTCAAGTCTACAAACTGTTACAGGTTCTGAGAATGGAGGTGAGATTCTCTCAAAGGAGAAAAGGGAAGTAGGCATTGGTGACACGACATGTTGAAATGCAGGTCTTAGAATACAGTCATCTTTTATAAGTGATTCCTCCTCTGTACATCTCTGTGAAATGATAGCTGTGTACCTTCCTGGTAGCACTGGAAAAGTCTGTGTTCAAATGAGGCTTGACAATGACAATATTGCATTTCATGATAGTTGAATAAATTTCTGGCAGTATGTAGAAATGTCTTCTGAAAAAACACTTTATTTCTAGATATAGGATTTCAGAATATAAAATAAAATAAAGAATATAAAATTTGTTTGATTTACTCAAACTACTAATAATTTTGCACCCACTAATGTTAAATCATTGTAAACTTGAATTAATTCATTATTTAAAAAAATTAATGAAAAATCGTAACTTTCCCCCTAACCTTCTTGTCCCCCAAACTAATTTTTCACTGTGAATATTATGAATCAAGAAAGAAGAAATAGCATTTAATTAGTATTTGTGTGAGTTTTCAGGCTTATTTTTCAAGATTATATTCAGTGAATTCCATTTTCTCGGTATTTGGAACTAGTCAAAACAAACAGCACTTTTACAGCCACCATTTCAATTAAGCTAACCTGACCAATTTGGGATTTAATAGATGCACTAGCTTCACAAATTAAGGTATCTGTTCCTATAGGCATTTTGCTCTGCTTAGTTATTCCGCTTAGATATGTGAGAATACCATACTGCCAGCCTGCTCATTTTAAAATACATATATCTCTTGGGAGTCTGAACTCAATCCTTCATACACGTAATCCTTCATTTTCTCTACACACATAGGAATTCTGGTCATGTTTTACTATTAATATGATGTATGACCACTTTCATTTGTACAATGAAAGATCTTGAAATCATCTGTTAAGTACATACATCTCTGCACTTCTCAGAATTTGTCAAAAAGATCCAAATTACTGGAGAAATGTTTCAGAGTGTCTAAGTTATACAATCAGCTTCCTTCATTCTTGACTTCCCCAAATCAATGCCTATAACTACATCTTATAGAATTATAGAGATCACATTGCATTTACATTGTGGGTGCTATTAATATCACTAGCTAATTCTCTAATAGTAAATGGAGTTTCTGTTGCTCCTTTTATCTCATCATGTAATTGTGATTGGCAGGAGGCACAAATAGAATGATGTCAGAGAACTTACGATTGTCTGGGTTGTCTTGGAGAATACTGAGATAAGTTTTCATTACAGAGCAATTTCTCAATTAGAGGGGAGCTTTCTAAGCCACCATAGGTGCACATGTGTAAATAAGGAAGTGGCTTTCATCACACACTCCTATAATTTTATGAAAATTGGGACATGTGTAGGTATATAGAACTACTGTCCTGCAAAGCTTCTTCAAAAACCCTATTTTATTTACTGTCCCCTTAGCTTTTATCCTCAACTTTTGTCACTTTTAATTAAAACCACACATATCAAACTGCCATTTTATATCAGTGTGTTTTGTAACCATTTTTAATATAGTTTGTAAGCCATGTGCATGTCTCTTAGTGAAAATATATAGTCACGTGACAATTTGCAGGAACCAGTTATCTCCTTCTACCATTATGGGTTCTGTGGATTCAACTCAGATCTTCATGTTGGTCAGCAAATGCAAGTACCCCCTGTGAAATTTCACCAGCCACATATTATTGTGTTTGAGAAAATAGCCTATTCATTACCTCCTTAACTAGTGCAAGCTGCTGTTTGATGGCATCCATATGCATCACAGTGAACTGATTTTATCTTATTTGTCACAGTGCAATTATAAGGCTCTATACTAACATACGGCTACTATGTTTATATTTTTCAAATAAAATAATTAAATACAAGTTAAGTATCAGTCCCTATTCATCATTAAAATCATACATGTCAGGCAGATTGTGCAAGTACAGTTATTAGAAATAACTTATTCAGTTTTAGACTTGTCTACTGTTCTCAGAAACTTACCTTAGCTTCCTTATAAAGTCATTGATCAATTTTATTCTTTGATAATCTCACAAATTATATTATTAACACTTTCTTTCCTGTCTTTAACTTCTTCTATATTCTCTCTCATTTTCTCTCATTCTCTCTCTCTCTCTCTCTCTCTCTCTCTCTCTCTCTCTCTCTGTCTGTCTGTCTCTGTCTGTCTGTCTCTCTCTCCCTCTTTCAAAAAAAGCAAAAGAAAGAAAGGGGGAAGGGAGGAAGAAAGAAAGAAAGAAAGAAAGAAAGAATAAATGAATGACAGTTAGACAAGAGAAACATGGAATCAAATTTGTGTTGTTTAAAGCACAAATCTCTTGAGCATGAGTCTTTCCCTGGAATATGGTCAATGTATAAACCTTGTGGAATTTTCATGCATGCCGCCATGTTCTCTGTGAGTTACTATATATAACTGTCATTTTAGGTTGAAAAATTTTGTTTCTTTAAAACTGTTAACTATTTCTGATTCTCATATTGTTTCTGTATCTTCTACTTCCTATTTATAGATTCTTGAGCCTTGAGAGGGCAGGCTTTATAAAGCCATCTGATTAAGAACTGAGCACATCAAAATCACTCTATGCATGTCCTTCATTTTGGTTCTCTGTGTTAATTACCATTGAATGAAGAAGAAGCTTCTCTGATGGTATGATCAATACCCTGACCTATGGTTATTACAGTGTATCATAGAAAGTCAAATACTGCTATAATCATTCAGTAAACTAATATTAGTGGGCTTTTCCCCCTTAGGTCTAAACCTATCTAGTTTCATGAATTTGGATCTCATTAAGAGTATCAAGTATGGGTTCCATCTCAAAGAATAAACATTTAATCCAATTTTTAAAATGTTACTCTTTTAACCCTCTTCTAACATTATGCAGTAAGCATATGTTGCACACAGGTTGTTAAGATAGCAAGCGGGGTGAGACCCATTGATTACTTTTCTCCTCCATTACCTTGTATGGCACCTTTCAGTACTATGATTGCCAGACAGCAAGAACAAGGATTCCAAGTCAGAACTAAATATTTTGTGCTGGGTTTTATGACATTGGTATGCAGTCTGACCATAGGATCTCACCATTAAGTAGTGAGGAATAACTGATAGCATCACCAATAGACTCTAGTATTTGGGAGGACAGTGATCCTTTATAGCCAATGACTCAATAAATTGCAACCAAATCCTGACCCTGTGGGTTTTATTTCATAGCATAGCATATCTCTTGCATATCTCTTTGGTGTTTATCTACCCCATCATGTAGTAACTTCATCTAACTTCTTTTATCTGTGTATGAATTTATGAAACTTCTACTGTAGTAGGTTTTCCTATGCTATTCAAAAAGTTTTTAGCCTGCTCTTCTCTTCCCATTCCCTCCTCTACCCTGCCTCCCATTCCCCACTACTGTAATTCTTTTGTTCCAATCTCCTCTCTATCCTGAAATAAGATTATATTCTCTATCACCTTCTTTTGAAGATTTCCTCCTCCTTCATTGTTCCTTACTAGCTGACTAACTACATAACTACTTTGTGGCAATATATCACAATTGTTTGTTCTTACCTCATTCAGACTTGGTTTCTACCTTTGTCCATTTACCTGCAAAGTTCTGTCATCCACAAATGCAGGAGCTGTGATATAGATATATCCTTATTTCTTCAGTTCCTCATAACCTTTTTAAAATCTAATTTATCAATTATTTTATGTTCATTGGCATTTTGCCTGCGTGAGGTCTTTGTACAGGTGTCAGATCTTAAAGTTACATGTAGTTTTGAACTGCCTTGTGAGTGCTGGGATTTGAATCCCGGTCCGTTGGAAGCACTCTTACCCACTCAGCCATTTTTATTGTATCCAGTTGTGGTCTTCTATGATGGTCTCCACTTGTTATAAATAAACGCTTTGTTGATGAGGGATGATAGCTACACTTATCTGTGTTTATGAGGATAAAGTCTAGAGTATAGTAAGGCATTACGCTGGTCTAGTAAAGTGGCAGTAATAGATTCTTTTCTAATATTTATGGCCTTCCTAACCCTGAGAAGCTGACTAGTTTTCCATTTGCAGATATTATTTCCATTCTGTTCAATGGGCCTTACATCCATTTAGACAGAGTTTGGTTGCCACTGACATGTGAGTGCCTCTGTTCTCTTTCTACGTATATCTTGCCATTGTGATAATTGTTTGGTTCGTAGGTGTTGCTATGTTCTGTTGCTATAAGGGCTGATCAATTATCTTCATTCTTTGACATCTTGCCTAATATTTTCAGGAACCATAGAAGCTACACAATAGCAAAGGCTTTAATGTCAAATATAGTAGTCCTGTGTCCTCAATATGTAGCATCTTCTGGAAAATGTCTACCATTGATCTATGAGAGGTCACCAAGACAACATGTATAATCTATATCATTTTGGGAGTCACTTGGACTATAGCTATCTCCTTTGAAAGACAGTTTATCTTGCCTGGTATGTAAGTTTTGTTAGTCTACAGTTCTTTCTTAAGTCTGTGACTCAACTTTTTAAAGATCTAGACACACATACACATACATACACACATACACACACATGTATACATACATTTATGTTTTGTGTATAATTTTAGGTAAATATAAAATAACATGTTTCTCTAAGACTTTATCAAACATCTTTGTTACTGTTTTTTCCTTGTCCTTCTTTCTTTTTCTATACTGACATCCATCTCCCTCCCCTAAGTTGGAGTTGTCTATCTGCTGTTTTGTCTACCACTTTATATCATTGATATTTTTCTGTTTTTCTCCCAAACATCTTTTCCTCCCTTCAAACTTTTTGGGTGAGTCCATGCTGAATACATCATGTGAAGATTTTAAGCTAAGAATTGCAGGAAAGAGAGTGCATGTAATGTTTATTTTTTTTGTCTTTGTCTGCATTACCTTAGTTAATATAATATTTTCTAAGTTTATCCATTTACTTACAAATTTTCATATACACACTGAATGAAAAAAATAGTATAAAAGAACATGCCTGTTCCTAGGAATGATGGGAAAGAATGTGTATTGTAGATATGACAGAGAGCACAGCCAGAGGCAGAGATATTTAGGAGAGTCAAAAGCATGGCCCATGACCTGGGACAAATGAAGAGAGAGGAGAAGGGAGAGGTGAGAAGTAGCAGAGCAAGAGGCCAGGAGGGAAAAAGGTTGGGTAAACAAAATGGCTGAATTATATATGGAAAGGAGAAAGAGAAGTCCAGTTCCTGGGCTGGAAATATTTAGGGTAGTGTCAGAGTATGCCAGCTTTTGCCTTTAACAGTTAAGGACTGCAGGGTGCTAGGAAAACCTGGTGACCAGATCTAAATTGGCACCCCAGTTAGCTATTTGCCCAGGGTTTGAGACTTAATATGCACAAGTAAACAAACAAGACTCAACTGATTGTATGTTTGAAAATTTGTATGCATGCTCGTGCACACGTGTGTGTGTGTGTGTGTGTGTGTAATATTAATAATAAAAGATAAAGAGACTATCAACTTGAGAGAAGATATAGGAAGAGTTTAATGGTAAGTGGCAGGAAGTGAATTAAAGAGTAAAATTAACCTGTAAGGTCTAGCTTCTCAAGGACCAATAATTTCCAGGAATGCTGAAGGCTGTTTTTCACATAAGATAAGAAATTATGTATTTTTTACCTCATAAACAAGGTTGGTTGTCCTATTTGTACAGGATATACTTGATCATTCATAGGCAGCCTTGCCCAACTGGACGAAGGTGGGAAATACCATAACCTTGTGCCTTTTGTCTTTCTGAGCACCTTCCTATACAAACTCAGCTGTATTCTCTGGGAAAACCAGGTATGCATTGCCAGTGTCCATCTTTTTGGTGAGTAAATAAGGCTTGCTTTAATTGGACAATTGTGGACTTTATTTTTCTTCTCTTAATTTTCATGTTTAACAGGGGCTAGAGGTAGAATACAGGATGAACTAATATAATTCTATTTTATTTAAAATGTATTAAAACTAAAGTGAGAATCATAAAATTTTATTTTTTTAATTGCAAAAAGGAATTGCAGTGTACCTCAAAAATTTGTACTCTAGTGACTGTCTATATCTCTCATCTTCACAAAAAAAGCTTTAGGGTGAGATTTATTTCCTAGTAGAAGTTATTGATGGTGTGACCTGTTTGATAATTGGTACAGACCCAGAAAAGAGTTTGAGTTCAGTGAAATGCCCTAGTTTGCTTTTCTGATTCTTTGATAAAATACAACTTATAAAATAAAACCTCCAAAAAAGCAACTTGGAGATGAAAGGTTTTATTGGGCTTACAGGTTACAGTTCTTCATCAAGGAAAGGCAAGACAGGAACTTGCAGTAGAAACCCTTGAGGGATGTTGTTTACTGGCTGACCCCCAGGTTCAATTTCAGCTTTCTCTCTCATACAACAAGCTCACTTTCCCAGAGACTGGATGCTCTGTGTAATTAACAATCAAAATCATGAGCTCAGTCAGACCACGGGCCAATAAAAAAGAGACGATTTCTTATTTCTTCCCAGGAAATAATAAACCAATTCTAGCCATCACAGAATTTTTTTTTAATTGTTACTAGGACAACCCAGAAGAATAGGTCCATTGGATTGATTGTTTCATAAGAATTCCATAAGAATTATAGATGGGTCATTCTTTTTTTTTTTTTTTTTTGGTTTTTGAGACAGGGTTTCTCCGTGTAGAACTCACTCTGTAGACCAGGCTGGCCTCGAACTCAGAAATCTGCCTGCCTCTGCCTCCCAACTACTGGAATTATAGGCATGCACCACCACCCGGTTAGATGGGTCATTCTAAGCACTCAACAAACAAATTTAAGGGGCTGGAGAGATGGCTCAGCTGTTAAGAGTACTGACTGCTCTTCCCGAGACCCTGAGTTCAATTCCCAGCAACCACATGGTGGTTCACAACCATCTGTAATGGGATCTGATGCCCTCTTCTGTGTGTCTGAACACAGTGACCATGTATTTACTCATATACATAAAATAAATAAATAAAAAACAAGCAAATTTAAAGAAAGGGAGAATGGCCAGCTTGTGATATTCTTACACACTGTAGACAGAATTTTATTTGGTAGAACTATAGTGAATATTTTCTATGTTACTGCACATGAAAAAAACCTTTTTAGGAAGATTAATTAGGCTCTTTTTATTCAGCTTATTGTATTACCCTTAGTCTTAAGGGAAGAAGTTCAATTAGCAGATAATTGCTATAGCCTTAGGAAGATCAGATGGTGTCTTTGATTAAAGCAGAAGAGGGTGAGTCTGGAAGAAGTACAGGACATTTATTTAAAACTTCACAAAAGAAAATGGTCAAGACTTGATAAATGACTGGAAGAGGGGTATGCAGGAAGGACAACAGATAAAGTTTCAACAGAACCATCCATAATTGAACGACTTAGTCTGATGAGACTCATGGAAGTGGAAGTTCAGTGGTTTAATTCAATTATTGTTCTTTGCAGTGTTGGTACTGTGTTCATAAGGAAAATGTACAAGGAAATTAATAAAGATAATAGATCTGGGGAGGTAACTGAAGTATTTATGCAGGAAGAGTAGCTAGAAATATTTGTATTTCGAAAGTGAGGTCAGAAAAGCAAAATGGGTTATGGGAAAGTCTTTATTTAGTATGAAATTAATATAGTTTCATATTGATTTGAGTCTTAATGATTTGCCCCAAAATATGTATCAACATTACATCTCAGGTTTATCATTGGAATTTATTTTGTTAATGTTAGTATAAAAATCAAATATGAAGTAGTGGCATCACTACATACACATTTAATAGGATACTTATTGTTTCTAAATGTTTAAGAGGATAACAAAGAATAAGTATGAACATGTATAATCAAGGTTGCAAAACTTTAAAAGAATATTTGTAGATATTTTGCCTCATTTTGCTTTATTTAGGCTTTTGGATTATTTTTTTTTCCGTCTATTGGTCTTATGGTTGTAAATTTCAGGTTTTGTTTTCGTGGCTTTTGGACGGGTCTTTCGTATATTTTGTTATTGTTGGTTGATGGTTTGTCTTTGTTGTTGTTGTTGTTTGATGGTTTGTCTTTTTTTTTAAGACAGAGAGAAAAAGCATGGAATTGGTTAGGTCAGGAGGTAAGAAGCATCAGGAAGGAGCTAGGAAAGAAGTGGGGAAGAAAAAAGAGAAGCTTTGGAGAGTGACCTAAAAGATAATGAGAATAGAACAATCTGGGATGACTGCTTAGAGGATGGTTCAATGACAAATATAGTTACTGAGATTAAAAGCAAATGGAGTTTTTGAACAAATTTATTTCTATGTTTGACATTATAATGGATTAAATTTAAAAATACCAAAAAGAATCACACTCCCAGTCTATAGGATGTCTGAAGATAGAGATAATTTTTATGTGATTGTATAGAGCTCATGTTGCTTCTGAGATGGAAACAAAAGGTTTTTGCTTTGTTTTTTGTTGTTTGCTTGGAAAGAGATGGTAATGGATATGTGTATAATGCATTCAGTTTTCTAATTGAAAGCATGAGTGAATGAGTTGTCACAACTAAATTTGCATCCTGAGAATGTATCAGCATTGAGCCTTCTGTCATTCAGAGTAGGCAATAAAGAGAATTTCAAATGGAGAGCTTTGTAACGTTGTAACGTAAGTTTATATTTTTTACAACAGCTCATCTTAGTGTTGAATTGAGTTCACAAAATAAATAATTATTTAAGCATTATTTATTGCATGTTATAATGGTCTCATACACACTTTTAATTTTCCTTTTTATAATTATGTGTTGATAAAATATATTATAATAATCACCCATCTGTATCACCTATTTTGTTAACTAACTTAATTTTAGTTTCTTAGTAGTATGAACAATCTCTTTCATAGTTAAAAGCTGACATACATAGTTAGAATATTAAGAAGATAGAACTTTATTTTAAAGCAAGAAGGTACTAGAGACACTAAAGAAAAATTGTGTGCTAATACACTATACTATATTATATGTAATACAATATATACATATAATATAACATACTATAAAACTCTCTTTTGATTATATACTAACATGACCTTAATTCACATTAAGTTTTATATCAAAAGTCATCATATATATTAAACAAGATAGCAACTAAGGAGTCTACACCCAAAATGCATTTGTTGTTATAATTATCACAGTATTTCTATAAAGTGATAAGGAACTAGGGTTTTCCATGAAGCTATCTGTAATTTAAATACACTGGGATACCTCATACAGATATGACCAAGGTAGGAATGTAGGTATTTTGAGTCATGTTCCTTCAGATATCTATGTTGCCTGGATTCCAGGAAGTACTATGCAACCATGCACATATGCCAACAATTTTTGGCAAAAGCTTTTCAAAGCTAGAGCATTAGGCTGCTTGCTACATGCAATGACCAACCAATCCTATCTACTACTAGACTTCATCTGCTTTCAGTAATGGACTGGAGCTTGGAAAAGAAAACTGAAGGATGAGTTACTCTCTTTGATATTCCAAAGAGCTCATGCATACATATTCTCTGTGCTGTCAGGTAGGAAAGAGACTACTGACTGTATGATCTTAAAATTAGAATTAGTGAAACAAAATGTTTAATTTTAAATGAAATACATGGCTAGACTTCTAATTATTTATCTCAGATATTAGTATGTCCTATTATTTTATTATTTTTATTGTTTTATTATAATGTAGTTGAAAATAAAACAATTTTAAAATAACATACACAAATTAAAAGTAAATGGTGAATAGAACTCTAATTATAGCTACTGCACATTTCTTGGTTTCTAAATTACTTTTCAGTATTCTATGGCTCTTTTTAGAAAAACTTTAAGAAAGAACTGTCTGGGATGTAGTGTTTTTCACTGTGGTTTACATCATCACACACATATCAGGTAAATCTCTCTACTCAGTGTAATTTCTGCATCAAATAATTATATAAAATTATGTTGCTATTAATGTGTTGCTACTACTAGAGCTATAAACCCCCCTAGTACAGAATCCAAATTATTTGACTTCTTTCTTCTCATATGCCCAGTTCATAAAGTCTACAGCTGTAAATCATATTTTGTCCCTGAAGTATTTCTAAACCCATTTTCCTCATGCTTCTTTCCTAAGTCAATGCTTGTCTGGCCTCTGTTCTCACATGGAATTGAGCAATCATTTTCTAATCAGCTTCAAGAAGATATACTCTTACAAGTCCAGGTACCCAAATTTTCACCTCAAATCTATGCTATAGTATTGTGTCATATTATCATTGGCTTAAAAATATGTTCAATGCCTACCTAGCAAATTCAAAGTCAAACTACAAAGATATTCTTAAATATGCTGTGAAGGAGTTTCCTCCTCTTATGCCAGATTACCCAGCCAAATGGTTTTCCATTCTTGGTCAATCTCCAAACATGGTATGTTTTCTTTGTGATTTCATAGTGGTTGGATATTACACTACAATGGAAAATGAATATTTATTAGCAAACCCTTCTACAGCAAACCCTTCTACAGTCTTGGGATTGAAAAATAGAAACAAAAATAAAAATTCTCCTTCTCTTCCAGGAATTTTTGGTTTATGTGGGAGTTTTATAGACAGAAAAATCAAAGTAGACTCGTTTGAGTAAGTTAAAATTATTTTTATATAAGAATTTCTTTATTACATAAAAATGGCTTTTAAGAATGAGAAAAAATTCAACAGGAGAAACTGGAATACCTTAGAATAGAACAAAGTACTATTTCACACATGAAAAATTGAAAAGCAAAGTTATTATTTCAAGATGGAATTTCTGTTATGAAAAATAATATGTTGTGTGTAGGATTTTCTGGGGAGCTCATGGCAAGCTGTCCACTGAGAAGTCATGCCATGTAACAAATCTGATATAAAGGAAGATTATTTCAGGGGAAGGGAGAGGACTGAGAGCCTGGATAAAAGGTAGGGGCAGACAATGGGAGCAGAGCCAGAAGGAGAGAGAAGAAGGACAGAGAAGGGAGGACAGAGAAGGGGACAGAGAAAGGGCAGAGGACAGAAAGAAGGACAAAAGGGGTTAAAGAGAGAGACTGGAAGACACACGAGAGAGGGGGAGAGAAAGAGAGAGAGAGAGAAGAGAGAAGAGAGAAGAGAGGACAAGAGAGAAGAGAGAAGAGAGAAGAGAGGAGAGGAGAGGAGAGAGAAGAGAGACCAGAGAAGAGAGAAGAGAGAAGAGAGAAGAGAGAAGAGAGAAGAGAGAAGAGAGAAGAGAGAAGAGAGAAGAGAGAAGAGAAAAGAGAAAAGAGAGAAGAGAGAAGAGAGAACATGTTATCAAACAGTCCTTTTATTCTCACCGGCCCCTGGAGGTGGCAGGTAATGGTGGCACAGGATGATGTAAGCTGGTGATAGGTTCCTGGGAGGAGACTAGGAAAATCTTCTCCAAGGCATCAGTTTCTGCTTGAAGAATGATGCTTTCATCAATGTGCAAATATCAACATTCCCCAAGAAGAAACAAGAAATATCAGCTCTGCAATGCTACTAAGAAATGTGAAAGTTGACCAACTTATGTCCAAGTATGGCCAACATAAACTGTAAAATTCTGCAACCTTCCTCTCTATCTTTTCTTTTTTAGTTATAGACTTTTGGTTGAGGAAGTAGCTTAATAGTTAAATACTTGTTGTTACATTGTTATTGCATATAGTGTAACCAGTCCTCGAGTTTGATCCACATTACTGCTAAAGAAACAAGGAAACACTGAAAGATTTTAAAGTTCTATAGTTTAATTCATTTAAAAATGTATCCAGAAAACAATGCAAATGTCTCAGCTTTCATTTTAACCCTGTTTTTGTGTGTGTGTGTGTGTGTGAAGTACCATATGTAAAAGCTACATCAGGGAATTAAATTGAACCCCAGATTCTGACCCAAAGACTATGAATATGATTCTAAATTAACTCACAAGAATAAAAATGCTTCATAAAAATACTGGCAGAGAGTGCTCAGGTAACTTCTGTGCATTAAGTATATACTATATAATTATCAATACTGAAATTATTAAATTTTGTCACACAAATTATAAAGTCCAAAACCTTCCTTTACAGCTTAGAAGGCAGGAGGCAAAGGGGAAAGAAAAATGGGAGCGGAAACCATTGCTCACTATGAATGTACATTTGCACTGCTGGTGTAAATCCATACCAAGGAAAATATGTAGTAGCATTTTTATTGTGGCTAACAGAATAGTTCCCAGGGGGTTTCAGTTGCCCAGCTGACCGTCAGCGATTGAAAACAGGCTGGAATGAGAAATGACTCTATTACTCAGCATTTCTTCCACTTTAGCCCTTGGAATTTATCTCTGACCACAAATTTTTAGATTACATTGATTTATTTTGTAGCTTCCAGAGGCAGGTGCTACTCTGTAAAATACTGTGTGAAATTGACATGCAGTGTGACCTCCATCTTAGGATCTTAATTAGTACCTTTAAGGTTCATTTTAACTGGGAAGCACCAGCAATCATGGAAAATACCTATGAACCATTTACTATTGATTAGCTGAAATAAGAAATGAAACATAGGGAGTAGAGTTCATTCAATACATATAATTTGCATGATTATGACAATTTAAGTCTGGTGTGGTCAAGGGTTTGAACAGTGAGCAAGTTTCTTCCTTTCTCTTTTTGATAATTTACAAATTTCATGGCAGTTTTATGTTCACATGATAAGAAAAAATTATCAAGAATTTCCAAATATTCTGATTCCTTAATTGTATATTCATGTCCCATATACCAGTGTTTGCATACAAAGTAGTGATGAACTGGAACAAAGTTCATAACCAACTTATGTTCATCCTCTGCTTATGTTCATCCTACTCAGAATAGTGACACAACTCTGATATTTCTCTTTTTTTCTCTTTTCATGCCTGCAATCATCATTTCTTGTAATAACAAATTATTTGTTTTGTAGTTATACAAATAGTTGGAAAATACATAGTAATGCTAAAGTGTCCACTTTGATCTGTACAGTTGCACATAATTGTTAGTATGAATGAGAAATGTCCCCACAGACATGCAATGTCCCCCACAGACAGGCATTTGGCCATTTGATCCCCTGTTGTTCACATTGTTTGGGAAAGTTTTAGAACCATGAGGAGGCAAAGCTAGCTGAAACCATAGAGATCATCTCTCTGATTCTAAATTTTTTCTAGACTTCCTATTTGCTCTTTGCTTCATGTTTTAAGATGAAGATAACATCTCTCAGCTTCCTCCCCAGGCACAATGCTGCCATGCCTCCCACAACATTATGAATACTAGTTCGGAAACTAGAAATCGGAATAAATTTCTTGTTCTGTTAACTTCCTATCCTGTTTGTTATTTTTCTTTTTCATCTTGATACAAGTTAGTGTTACCTGGGAAGAGTAATATCAATTAGTAAAATACCTCCATCAGATTATCTTTTTTCATTTTTTTTGAATATTTTATTTACATTTCAGATGTTATCCCATTTCCCCATCCCCCCCGCCCCGCCCAGGAACCCCCTATCCTGTCCTCCTGCTCCTGCTTCTAATAGGATGTGCCCCCACCCACCCACCTACTCCCACTTCCCCACCCTCGAATTCCCCCAAACTGGGGCATCCAGCCTTCAGGGGACCAAGGGCCTCCGCTTTCATCTATGCCAACAAGGCCATCCTCCCCTACATATACAGTTGGGGCCATGGGTACTTCTCTATTTGCTCTCAGGCTGGTGGTTTAGACCCTGGAAGCTCTGGTTGGTTGGTATTGTTGCTCTTCCCATGGGGCCACAAACGCTTTCAGCTCCTTCAGTCTTCTCTCTAACTCCTCCATTGGGAACCCCATGATCAGTTCAATGGTTAGCTGTGAGCATCTGCCTCTCTATATGTCAGGCTCTGGCAGACCTCTAAGGAGACAGCTAGATCAGGCTCCTGTCAGCATGCACTTCCTGGCATGCATATCAGCGTCTGCCTTTTGTGACTGCACATGGGATGGATACCCAGGTGGAACAGTCTTCATATCACCCCCCCCTTCAGTTTCTGTCCCACACTTTGTCTCCATATTTATTCCCATGAATATTTTGTAACTCCTTCTAAGAAAGATAGAAGCACCCACACTTTGGTCTTCCTTCTTCATGTGATTCATGTGGTCTGTGAGTTGTATATTGGGTATTATGAGCTTTTGGACTAATATCCAATTATCAATGAGTGCAAACCATGTGTGTTCTTTTGTGACTGGGTCACCTCATTCAGGATTATATTTTCTAGTTCCATCCATTTGCCCAAGAATTCCATGAATAAATTGTTTTTAATAGCTGAGTAATACTCCATTGTGTAAATGTACCACATTTTCTGTATCCATTCTTAGTTCACCAATAGAGGTGCCTTTCTGTTCCTATGCTGCTGGCTGGTTTAAGAAAGCAGGATGAGAAAGATATAGAGACCAAGCTAGTAAGCTAAGTCGTGTTTCTCTATGGCTTCTGTGTCAGGTCCTGCCTCTGCATCCCTGCCTTGAATTCCTATTGTGGATTTGTTCAGTAATAGATAATGATTGAAATGGATATGCCAAATAAATTCTTTCCTTCCCAAGTTGCTATGGATCAAGGTGGCTTTTTTTCCCATAGAAATAGAAAAAAAATAATACACTATGTTCATAATTTTGTATCACAGCAATAAAAGTTTCTAATATAATAACAAAGTATGAGAAATATATTTAACATAATTTACTAATTATAAATGTAACTTAGTTAAAAATGGTTTGTTACTATAACTTCCCTGCTGTTTTAATTCATTGTAACTTTGTTTTTAATTTTCTGTATAAAATTAAATGATTTTTTATATTGCTTATTGTATATATATTAGATATATGTCTGGTAACCATGGAGACTATAAGGTCCCCAGGAACAAGATTCAGAAATCTATGACGCATTATGATATGTTGAGAACTGAATCAGTACCTTGAAAGACCAGCAAGTGTGTTACTAAGTGGTTAGACATCTCTGTATCCACAGTAACTCATATATATATATATATATATATATATAGAGAGAGAGAGAGAGAGAGAGAGAGAGAGAAAGAGAGAGTTTAAACCCTAGTATCATGATTATATTTTCTCTGGATTTTTAAATATAACTCTGCAAAAATAGTAAAAGAAAGAAAGATTGGAAAAATAAAAAGATTATATCTACTATTGAATTGCAAAAATATTTCCATTTTTATAAGCAACAGAGATTTATTTTCATTTCATCTCTCCAATTTATAGTTTATAGCACATTGGTAATTTTTTAGATGAAGCATGGAAAAATAGCCTTTGGCTTTAGGGTAAGAAATTTTTGCTATCATTGCCCTTCATGCAACATTTTCCTTGCAAACATTCTGAGTTATTTACCTTTCTTTATTTTGTGTTTACTTTAACTTCAATACCATAAGATATGTTTAAGGTATGGTGAGTAATTCTGTGAAAATGGTGATGGTGTAATACTATTTCAACAAAGAAGTAGATCCTTCATGGTATAAGAAGAAAATATGTCTAAAAATATAGGTGTTAATTAATCTATGTGAGCAATCTTTTAAAACAATATAAATCAGTTGAAAGCATTTGTGTAAAATGTACACATAATGAAATTTAATTGGACTTTTCCATCAAACTAGTTTTTCCAGTATTTAAGAATCCCATGCTTGTTTGTAATTCATAGGTGGAACTTTTAGGATTCTGAGGACACAGAAGTGAGAAGGAGAAGGAGAATCACCATGCTACAAAAGGAGCAAGATCCAGACTAGAAAGTTGCAGAAGAGATAGCATACCAAGCACATAAGAAAGAACTCGGGAAGAACAGACCCAGTCCTCATACTCTTCAATTGGGTCTAGGGTAGGAAAGATGGAATATAGAGTTTTGTGAGTAATAATTCAGGAATATCAGAGGGGAGGAATTAACAAAGTGGAGGTTTGGGAGTGGCCCAGCCATTTAGCTCTTTAGGGCATGTTAAATGTGTGTGGGTGTGTCATTCAGGAATCCACAACATTGGGGTGGATAAAGAGGACCACTGCAAAGGCAGCAGCTGGGAAATTTGCGCAGTGTTAATTGCCTACAGCAACAATGACTCCTCGTTCCCTCTTTTGAAATCTTTTTCTCTTTTCTTGTTCAATCCCTGCCTTTACCAGTTTCATTGGTACTCTTTAAAAGTCTATCAAGTCCTTTTAGTGTTGCTACTATGTGATATGGGTGAAGGACCCTCTACTGGAATATGAGTTGCCTTTCAGGGATCACATCTCTCAAGAAATGTAACCATATCATTCAGCAAACATAAAATACTGATAGCTTCTAAGCTAGAATTCACATCAGCAGCAGCAGCTGTTAATGGAAGTCCACGGATCTAGCAGTTGCTCGGTCCCACAAAGAAAGCAGGTGAAAAAGTTTTTCTTCTTCCAACGTCATTATGTAGGTCTCCAGCAGAAGGTGTGGCCTAGATTAACGGTGTGCACCACCATGCCTGGATCTGGGACTTGATTTGTCCCAGATGACCTTGAACTCAGAAATCTCCTTGCCTTGATCTGCTGGGATTTGTAGACACTTGCCTCAAGATTCAGGTCAGAAACTTGTCCCAACCTCAAGATCAGGATCACAGGTGAGCTTTCCAGTTCTGGATTGTAGTTTATTCCAGATACAGTCAAGTTGACAAACAGGAATAGCCACTACAATCCACCCTTGTCAACTTGACACAAATGTCCATATCTTAAACACATCCTACATTAATGTTTGGATTATGGATGTCTTGATATGGTTGTTTTTGTATATGCTGTCACAAACACTGTGAGTCAATGCGTGCAACTGTGTTGTAATGATCAGCAAGTAATATTTTCTACAAAAATCTACTCTGTCTATCTAGCATAATCTTTTCCCTTCTTTTCTATAATAATTCTCTAGCCTTGGGGATAGAGAGTGTGATATAGATATCACATTTCTTATTATCTGAACAACTTGTGAGTATCTGCATTAGTTGCCATCTACTACAAAAAGGAAAATTTCTGATTATAATAGATGCAGTAGTAATGTAAATATATAATTTTAAAATTATATTTTAAAATATTATTTTTTGGTCTTGTGAAGATAAGAACTTAGAGGAAACGTGTTACTATAACCATTAAGCATGACAATTCTGGCTTTTTTCATAGGGCCTGTAACTGCCAGGCACAGATTTTTCCCCAGTTAATGGTACCAAATGTAAGTCAATTATTTTTTGGTCTTGTGAAGTAAGCTTTAAATCTCTTGAGAAAGTTGCTGCCTACCCCCTCAACTTTCTTGTTCCCATTACACTTATTTTTACTGTATCTCTCAGATTTCATAACTGGTCAAAACTGTTCTAACTCATTAACATTAGAAGCTTCCATGACTATGATAGATATTCAGTAGAGATAAAGCTTTTAAGGTTGGTAAAGACTGGCTTCTCTATTTCTATGATTCAAGTGTGTGATATCTATACCAATAGACTTAACAAAAAATTTTGTGGTGTAATCAATAATATTGGCAGTAAACTGTGCTATTTGGTGTGGGATCTACTAAAAACTACAACTTGAAAGCAGGTAACCTGTACCTTGCACTAGCATGTTTATTTTATAGCCTATGGTTACCACACAGGGCCCTTTCAAAGTCCTTTAGTGTTGGTAATTCCATCTCTCCATTCTTCCCTATAACATTCCTGTAGTCTTATCAACTACCCAATTTAAACTTTTATATTCCATTAGACCTTTCCTTCATACAACTTGCATTCTCTTCCCCTTCTCTTGACATACCCCACAGCCTCCTGTTAGTTTCCAGCTTTCTATAGGTACTCTGTTTTAAACACACACACACTCAATGCTTCATAGCTACCATCTAAATATGAGAGATAATATGTATCATTCCCTTTTCAGCAAAATCAGAATATCCATGTTTACAAATGATGTGATTTCATATATAAAAGTCTACATCATGAAGCTTTTTTGTAGCTAATAAACACAGTTAGTTGTTGCGGCCCGCTCTGTTCCGCAGGTCTGGGTCTATCAAGAGAGAGTGGGGGGAAGAAGGGGGAGAGACATGAAGAATGGAAACAAACCAGAGGATCTGTAGTCAAGTCTCCTTTACTGTCTCCAACACACACACACAACTCCTACTACACCACACTAGACCACCCCCTTACAAGGAAATCCTGGGTATTTATAAGTATGAGCAGGGGAACACAGGTGAAAACATATTACCATGTGCAACATGCAGCTGGGGTCACTAAACAGCAAAACAAGCTATGTGGGATAAACAAGATTTTTATCAGAGTGTGCTCAGCTGTTGTAGGCTGTTGAAAAACAAGTCTCTATCAGGGTATATGGTTCCAGATGGCTACAAAGTTGATAGCTGCTTTCTGCTTAAAGTTGGCTCCCAACAGTTAGTAGAGTAGTATGACACAAAACTATTATTTAAAATCAATAACCTTCATATAGATTAATGACAAACATAACAATAAAAATTAAAGAAACAAGCCCTTTTATACGAGCTTTAAAATATATCTTGCAATAAAGATAAACATGGAAGTAAAAGAATTGAACAATGAAAACACTAAGACAATGAAGAAAGAAGTTGAAGAAGAGGCCAGAAATTGGAAAGATCTCCCATATACATGAATTGGTTAGGTTAATGTTGTAAAAATATCAAGCCCATCAAAGGCAATATATATTTAACACACTTCCCAAAAATTTCCTATCTAAGTTATGCCTAAATGGAAAATAATAATCTCAAAAATTCATATAGAAAAACAAAGATCAAGTATGGAACCTGAAAAGTCCAAACTACTGGAGCTTTCACTGTCACAGATTTCTGTTGAACTATAAAGCTATTGCAATAAGAACAGCATGGTCCTGGGATATAAGCAAATATATCTAATTAATCAATGGAATATAATTGAAGATCCACATATAAGGCCACAGTTTTATGGTCACCTGACTTATACAGCCTAGACAATAGGAATTGTTTTTCACCCTTAATATCTGTCAAAGTGCTGGTGTCTAGAATATGCAAAGCACTGAGACAATTAAAAACCACAAACATAAACAACCCATCAATTATTGGGTTGTGGCTGGACAGTGGTGGCACATGCCTTTAATCCCAGCACTTGGGAGGCAGAGGCAGGCGGATTTCTGAGTTTGAGGCCAGCCTGATCTACAGAGTGAGTTTTAGGATAGCCAGGGCTACAGAGAGAAATCCTGTCTCGAAAAAAAAAAATTGGGTTGTGAACTTGAAGTGGTTTGAAAAGAATGGCCTTCATAGGTTCATTTATATGTCTGTTTTTCTATCATCTATCTATCTATCTACCTACCTACCTACCTATCATCTATCATCTATCTGTCATTTATGTGTGTGTGTGTATATGTATATATATATATATATCTTTGCCTTTTGTAGACAGATGATTATTTCTCAATTAGACATTTTCTTTAAAGACAAGGAATTCCAAATCTTCATAAAGATGAATAAAATATGATATCTCTCAAGTATAGCCTGTGTAATCATTGTGTCTTTGGTAACTATTGGTATTTACTGTTTAATACCAAAACCACTATTTATTTAAAAATCATGCCATTTTCTTTTGTGTTTGTTTATTGTATATTTTATTTACATTTTAGATATCATACCCTTTCCCCATTTTCCCTCCCTAGAAACCCCCTATCCCACCTATGACCTGGTGTACCCCAATATGTAAATCTATTTTATAAGATTATATCATCAGATTGAAACAAGTTTTAAGTGTGAAACAGCTGCATTAGACACATATATTTGAATGCTTAGTCACAAGGCAGTAACACTATTTGAAAAGATTAAAAGAATTAGGAGGTGTAGTTGTCTTGGACGAAGTATGTCAATGTGTTTTAAAAGCCCAAGCCAGACCCAGCGTCTCTTTGTCTGTGCTTATGAATCATGGTATAGTTCTCAGCTATTTCTGTAGCTTCCTTATGCATGTGGCTATGCTCCCAAACATAATAACAATGGGCTAAATTTCTGAAACTATAATCAAACACCAATTAAATGCTTTCTCTTATAAGATCTGCCTTGGTCATAACATCTTTTCATAGCAATAGGACACAGACTAAAAGAGAACTAAAGGTAATTCTCAAAGAGAGGAATGCTTATGTCTGATAAATATTTATTTATTTTGAATATTCAATACTTTGGGTCATCAGGGAATGGAAATTACAACTGCATTGAAGTTTTGTCTTATCATTATCCTAATGCCTGAAATAAAAGAGGATGGTAGTGTACACTGGTGTAGATGGAGAAAACTGAGGGTGTTTATTCACTGCTGGGAGCACAGTATACTTAAGGCACCATGGAATTCAACATGGAAATTCTTCAAAAGGCTAATGGTAGTTGTAGCACATGACCAGGCTATACTGTTTTCACACATATCCCCAAAGGACTCTACATCTTATAGAGATTCTCATTCATTCATATCCATGGCTAATCTTCAAAATAACCAAGAAATGGAAATATCCTAGATGCCCATCAAGAAATGAATGGGTAATGAAATATTGTAAATATATACAATGTAAAGATAATTAAAACTTGCAGACAAATGCTTAAAGATGGAAATAATCACTTTGCATGAGGGAAGTTTTAGGTGTCATGTCATTTCTACTTCTCCACAGTCCTCATTCAACAAGGAAAAAATATATCAGGAAATATGTGTCATAATCCAGGTAATTTTAAATAATGTATATTTTCCTTCAGAAAGTTAATTATCATTTATTTATGGTTTCAAAGTGAGAAAGAGGATAATACTAGCACTTCAGAGATGGCTCAGTATTTAGAACTCCTTATAGCTTGTAGGGGACTGGAGTTTGGGTTTGGAACTCAAGTTGAGGTACTTAGAGCTCCCTGTAACTTCGGCTCCATGGAAACCAACTCTCTTTTCTAGCTTCTGTAGAAACATACATATACACAAAAGATCACACATAAGCACCTATTTTAATTATTTTAATAAATAAGAAATAAAATGTAATCTTATGCTCAAATTGCTATACAAGTGTGTTTTCAAAATAGAAGGAGACAAAATGAACATCATTCAAAGAGAAAAGCAAAAATTGATAAAATTTCTTGTCCCATTTCAGTCCCTATGGGCATATGTGTTCTAAGATTGAGAAATTTGACTGAATCCATAATTGTTTCTCTTATGTTTAATTTATTTCAAATCATCATGCAAAAGGTCCCAAATCATAGAATGCTGAAAAATCAGGCAATTTTCTGTAGTATGGTTGATTTTCTGAAATGTTTTTCTCCTTAGGATTAACTGTATCTAGATATATTTGTTTATAATAATTTCAAAATTTTTAACAAAAAGACTCATTGTTGAAATGAAGGATCCTTATATTCTCAAATAATTCATTTATACGCTTATACATACAATTGGATTTATTTATTTAATCAAAGATTTCTTCGTTGCTACTCTCAAATCTACTGTTTAATTGACAATAAGTAATCTACTTGGAAAACATTAAAAAACACATTAGGTATAGTAACACTAATATTCTTTGCAAATGTCTATTAGGAATATTAAAACAGAAAATGTACTTCTCAAACAAAGAAGGTTTTAACTCTGAGACAGCACAAGCAATTCTCTAGTTGCCATGATAACTAGTTTTATTGTACATAAGCACAGATGTACAAAGCAAGGAAAAGAATATATAAAAAGAGACACATTTTTTACAGAAGTGTCACATCTTGTTTAATCCAAACATTGAATCACAGATGATAACTTTTGATTCTTATTGCCAACAAACCACAAAAGAGAAATTTTAAAGTTTTATGTTGAAGTACATATTTCCATTAGACTCTTGGAAATCTAGATGCTGTACTTGCTGGCTTGGATGGCATACTGATGCCTGGTGACTTTGTTTCTTGCTCTAACATTGGCTTTTATTTGTATGTTGAAGATATGTATAATATTCTTATATCAATATTTGGAGATAATATGTATCTTGCAATACATATACTTAATTCTTTTCAGTAAAATTATATATATATATATATATATATATATATATATATATGTATATATATATATATATATATATATATATATATATTGGTGTTTGTTTCGAGACAGGATTTCTCTGTGTAGTCCTGGCTGTCCTGGAACTCATTCTGTAAACCAAGATGGCCTTGAACTCAGAAATCCACCTGCCTCTGCCTCCCAAGTGCTGGGATTAAAGGCGTGCCCCACCACTGCCCAGCTATTTATATTTCTTATACTTCTCTATTTTCATTGTGCTTTGAAAATCATATTAAATAGAAAATATTTAAATACATTAAAACATTAAAAATCATAAGCAAAATTTAAGGTCAAGTCAGAGGATATACTGACTAGCTTTAAAAAGGAAAAAATACAAAATGTATGGCTCATGCTTGGTTTAATTGCACTTTGAAATTATGTTATTATTGCTATAAAATATTTCTAGTCTAAATAATAATATTTGGTGAAGTTTGTCTAATATTAAATTTTCATAATAGTCTGTTCAACAATTTTGAGCACTTTTGAGACTTTCTTGATCATTATTTGACACGTGTTTCTTAACACTCTGGAAATTAAGAGTGTTCTTAGGAAGTTCTAAAGCAGAAACATTTTTGATTCATTCCTAGACACTTTAAAAATATAACTTGTAGATGAAAAGTTTTTTTTTTAATCAATCTGTGCAACTTCCAGTAAAGAAAAATTTGTTTTCCTAAATATGTTTTTTTCTATATAAAAATTAACTTTTCCAAACTTGTCTAAAATATTAATCAAATAAATAATCTTTTTCTAATACAGGCTTTTTATTTTTCTAATCTTTAAATTTATTATAGGGAATCCTGTGTTCAACTGGGTCAACATATTATGAGTTGGGAAATGATAAAGCATTTTGAAGGTTTAAAATAGGGCAGCTTCATTTAAAACAAACCATCAAATAAACAGAAAATCTCTTAACCACATCTTGAAATATTATGATTAAAAAGTAGGAAATTTTTTTGTGCTTTCTATGTCCTTAAGGTAGAATGAATAACAATGATCACACAAACAAACAAATAAAAATCACCTTAGTATAAAAAGAAAACTGTTGAATAAAATCTATCACTGAGACATGTCTGAGTTTTAATTGATCATCTCCTGCATTTGTTTTTAAAATTAGCCTCTCCTCTTGCTAGGAATATGCACAATTCTTTATAGTGTTCTAATTGAGAGGGGTCGATTACTGTTCAAGAATGCTGACATTACCCAGGAATATTTTCTACATGTCTAATCTAAGCTCAGCTTCAGAATCCCATTCTTTAGTGGACATTTTAACAAAACATTCATGTACTCTTGATTCACATCAAAGCATGAGAGCTGCTTCAGAGGCATAAAGATAACTTGTCAGTCACCACTTTCTCCACTAAGCATCCTATTGTGATCAACATCTGACAGTTCAAATCCACCCTTAGCTATTTACACATATGAGTAATGCATAGTGGAGTGAAAACAAAAGCAGATACCTACATTCAGCTTTTTTTCATGGACTGGGTGTTGTGTGCATTGTTTCAAGGAGTTCTTGCCATTTTTGGCAGGTAGTTTGATTCATACTACCATTGTTAATATTTATGCTTATACAATACAAATAAAACAAGTTGGCTCAGTGTTTCCAAGATGAGCAAAGAGCAAATACATTAGTCTGTCTTCTTGAGATTATTGAATAATTCCTGAATGATCTTGCTGAATTTAATCTCATTGTCTTTAATATCATTAACAGCACAATATTCCAAACGTACACATTATCACATAAGTTATGTGCTTAAAATCTTGTAACCAACAATTGTGTTTTCAGAGAAGCCTTTCCTCACTTCTGTGCATGTCTTTCTGTGTATGTTGATACTATGATTTTGAACTCCTTACAACATTATTATTTTGAAAACTTGTACAATGCTTACTGTCTGCTAATGAATCATTCTCTCTCCCTTTATTCATATGCTGAGATTCAATCCTTTATTTAAAGCATACTTGTTCAAATCTTACAAAATCTTTCTTAGTTACACGGATCTACTTTATTTGCACTGCTTATCTGATATTGAATATCAGTCCATGCCCGACTCTACTGGAAATATGTTTCAGTATTATCATGCTAAGAAACTAGCAAGAGCTTGAGAGGAAAAGCATTTTGTATTTCTTCTTTTTCTCCCTTCTAAGCAGTTTCCAGTGGAGCACGCTGCCTAGAATGAGACCTAAAGGATTATTTTGTAAAACGGAATAGAGGAAAACAAATATTAAACATGTTCATATTGATCAGCATGGGAAGCGTTTAGAACAAATAATAAATTGGCCAACACTAGAACAACTGTGACTACTAAACCAAAAATTTCAAGTCTGAGACTGAAGGTCATGATTGTATACTTCTGAGTATATTCTGGACAGGTGCTATTATATAATACTTTAAAATTTGGGAGCTGGCCTTATTATAACTCATGATTTGTTTTGCCTTATTATTATCGTTATGATTCCAATGCATCTTACATCCTTCTTACAGGGAATTTCAAGAACTCCATGTCAACCTCCTTCTAGGTCTTAGAAAAAGGCAGTTATTAGAGCTGTTTTGTTCAAAGACATTTGGTTCTTGTATCATATAAAATGTTTGCAACTAAGTTTTATTAAACACGCTATATAATAAATGGAGGGTTGCTGCTTTCTATATATATCTAATTAATAATAGATTTAAAGCCAATGAAATTGTTGTGGAAGATTTGTCTCAGTTGACAAAGTAACAAAAAAGCTCTGGGGAGGCAGAGCATGTGGATCTATTTAAATAAAGTGTTGTTATGGACGGTTAGTGAACTAAAGATTAAGGAAGACAACTGCTGTCAAAAATAAGATGAAAAGAGAGAATTCAAGACTCTCAAAACAGACATGTGGTTTCTATAAAGACCTGTACATGAATATGCCCACATATGCAAACAAGAGCACACAAAAAGTAAATAAGTAGCTGAGAGGACTTCATTATGTAAACATACAATATTTCTGTATCCATTCCTCTATTGAGGGACATTTGGGGTTGTTTCCAGCTTCTGGCTGTTATAAATAAGGCTGCTATTAACATAATGGAGCATGTGTCCTTGTTATATGTTGGAGCGACTTCTGGGTATGTGCCCAGGGGTGGATCCTCAGGTAATAGTATGTCAAATTTTCTCAGGAACTACCAGACTGATTTCCAGAGTGGTTGTACTAGCTTGTAATCCCACCAGCAATGGAAAAGTGTCCCTTTTTTCCCACATCTTTTGCCAGCATCTGCTGTCACCTGAGTTTTTTTTAACTTAGCCACTCTGACTCATGTGGGGTAGAATCTCAGGGTAATTTTGATTTGTATTTCTCTGATTACTAAGGATGTTGGACATTTCTTTAGGTGCTTCTTAGTCATTTAATATTTCTCAGTTGAGAATTCTCTGTTTAGCTCTGTTCCCCATTTTTAATAGGGTTATTTGGTTCTCTGGATTCTAACTCCTTGAGGTTTTTTTTTTTTTTTTTTTTTTTTTTTTTTTTTTTTTTTTTTTTTTTTACAGTGGATATTAGCCCTCTATTGGATGTAGGATGGTTAAAGATCTTCTCACAATCTGTGAATTGCCATTTTGTCCTATTGACCGTGTCCATTGCCTGTAAGAAGCTTTTCAATTTTATGAAATCTGATTTGTCCATAGTTCATCTTATGGCCATTGGTGTTCTGTTCACGAAATTTTCCTTTGTGGTGATGTGTTCTAGAATCTTTCCAACTTCTTTTCTATTGGATTCAGCATATCTGGTTTTATGTGGATGGCCTTAGTACACTTGGACTTGAACTTTGTACAAGGAGATGAGAACTTTGTACAGATCGATTTTCATTCTTTTACATGCTGACTGCCACTTGAACCAGCAACATTTGTTGAATATGCTGTCTTTTTTCCACTGGATGGTTTTGGCTTCTTTGTCAAAAATATTATCATGTAATTCTCAGGTAAATGGAAGAAAGTAGAAAATATCATCCAGAGTGAGGTAACCCAGTCACAAAAGAGCACACGTCGTATGAACTCACTGATAAGGATATTAGGCAAAAGTCTCGGAATACCCATGATACAACTCACAGACCATATGAAGCTTAAGAAGAAAGACAAAAGTGTACATGTTTCGATCTTACTTAAAATGGGGAACAAAAGAATCCATGAAGGTAGAAGTAGGGAGAAACCTTGGAAGGATAAAGTAAGAAGAGGGAAATAGGCAGGGGCAGGATCAGGTTCAGAAAGAAAGAAGAGATTAACTGACACTCAGGATATTGAACAGAAATATGTAGCAGTGGGGGATGGGAAACTGGGGGTAGCCACTAGAATGTCCCAAATACCAGTGAAGCAAGAGGTTCCCAGACCCAACGGGGATAACATTAGCCAAAATATCCACCAAAGGGGAGATAGAACTTACAGAGACCATCTCCAGTAGATAAGCTTGGCCCCCAGTTGAGGAATGGGGCCACCCACCCATCTCAAAAATTTAACCCAGAATTTTTTCTATCTAAAGGATATGCACAGACAAAATATGGAGCAGAGACTGAAGGAAAGGCCCTCCAGAGATTGCCCCACCTAAGGATCCATCCCATCTATAGACACCAAACCCAGACATGATTTCTGATACCAACAAGAGCTTGCTGACAGGAGCCTGGTGTAGTTATCCCCTGAGATGCTCTCCCAGCACCTGACCAATATAGGTGCAGATACAGCCAACCGTTTGACTGAACTGGGAGGGACGAGACGGTGGGGGATCCCTGTGGAAGAGTTAGGGAAAGGCCCAAAGGAGTTGAAGGGGATGGCAACCCCATAGGAAGAACTACAATACCAACTATCCGGGCCACCCAGAGCTCCCAGAAACTAAACAACCAACCAAAGAAAACAAATGGAGGACCCATGGCCCCAGCTACATAGGTAGCAGAGGATTGCCTTAGCTGGCATCAATGGAAGGGGAGGCCCTTGGTCCTGTGGAAGCTGATACCCCAGCTTAAGCAGATGCTATAGTGGTGAAGGGAGAATGGGTAACTGGGTGGGAGAGCACCCTCATAGAGGCAAAGTTGTGGAATGGGGGTTTGCAGAGAGAAAATCAGAAAGGGTGACAACATTTGAAATGCAAATAAATAAAATAATCAATAAAAAGTGAATAAATAGAAAACTAAAAAGAACAAAAATCAATCAAATGAAAAAACAGACAAACAACAACAAAAACCATTGAGATTAATGTCTCCTTAGAAGCTGAAAGTAATAGGAACAATATTCTAATCTATCATCCTAAGATTCTGACGCACTTTTGGGAGAATTCAGAAGCTCTTTTGCTCTCCTGTATTATGTATTTAATTCACATTAAGCTTCAGAATGAGCAATATTGCTCACAAAATAGCATTTTGGAGCTATGCTTTACACAGGAACGAACTCTCCCAACAGCTTTCTGAGCTGTTGTTCATTTATACTGATTTTGATCCCGGTGAGTATGGAGATGAACAATGCCTTAAAATGGAGAGAATTTATTTTTTTTTACAAAATTTTCACCGATCCTTCCAACTTGAAGTGTCTTGATTATTTAAGTAGGTTCTTAACATTTTTGGAACCTAGTCTCTAGATATTCACTGCCAAAACATGCTGATTCCATGTGTGTGCTTTTTTCAGAAAGCCTATAATATGTCCTTGGATTCAAACCAAGATCTTTGAAAGGCCAAGAAATGCTACTTTCCTACTTTTTTTTCTTTTTTTCTACCTATATTTACTTATGGTATTTCTAGCAAACATGGTGAATATTCATGGGTACTGTGACTGGTATGTGTGATATCTCATGATTATAATAGCTAAGTCAGTCATAAAAAGGATTAGTCTGTTTGCTGCAGCAAAAAAAAAAAAAAAATAATTCTATTCCAACAGCATCACTAAGATATTAGCCATTCATGAAATGTGAGAAATCATTTAATTATCTTAACATATTATATATCATAATGTTCTCTTTGAACATTTAAGCCTACAATGAATTCCATGTCCAAGTTTATAGTTCTTAAAATAGAATTTTAATGGAAATGCTAAGATACTCTTAACTATAGCTGTGGAAAAGTTGCAATTTTTCCCCCTAAACCATTTTCATTACAGTTTTTAAACATATGGCAAGGGTTTTTTTGGAAGACTTTTGATGGTATGCAGAATTTGTAGTTACAAATATTCTGCCATTTAAATAAGCTCACTCAACTTCACCTTTCTGAATTAGCAGAACTTAACTGTTCATTGTCAACTGATTCATGAATATAGAAACCAGCTTCATTTGGAGCATATGGCCTAAAGATAATAAATTTAAATGCCTGATGTAAAGTAAATTAGAATTGGGATTGTAATGCTGATAGCTTTTTCTACAAGTCTCTTATAACATCTGTCCAGAAACTTTAATTTTTTTTTCAGATGTTTTTCCACACATGCTGCTTCAAATCTCTATGGATATTGTAACTTTCCTTCAAGAAAATAATTAGAAAAGTTAGTTATCGATTAAGACAAAAGAGATACACATGTTACAAAGTCAAACTGCAGAAGGTTGTAAGTTTTAGAAAAGCTATAAATTATAACAGTAAATATAAGAGAATATTAGAAGTATAAAGCAGGCTCAAGTTTGAGCTGGTACAATGTTTCTAAATGGATTTGTTTATTGAAAGCGTGCCATATGCTAGTTATCACACCTCTTCTCCTACATGCTTTCCCAGGAAAGACAGAAAGTAGACTTTGGAAAAAAAATTCACTAGTACAGATAGATACTTAATTCCCATTATGTACAACCAGAGCTTTTGGGCAAAACTTCAGAGTGTACCATTCATTCCCAACTATACAAGTGATAGTCACTCCTATTAGGGTACAATGCTTCCTGTTAAACAGAACTTAATAGATATATGATAGATAGATAGATAGATAGATAGATATGATATGATATGATACCAAAAATCAATATATGAACTCTGGAGAAACTCCCTATTTAAGAGTAGACAATTTAGACCTGAGTAATGTTTCATTGTATGAAGTTATCACATTTTGATTATAGATGTTCAGTAACTGATGATCATTATTTAGGCCCATTTATGATTTGTTCTAAATGTTGATCATGCTCATCAATTTGATAATGTTTAATATTTGCTTTATTCTATTTTCATTTTACAAAATAATCATTCAGGTCTCACTTTAGGCAGAGGATTACTCTGGAACTTATTTGGAAGTTAGGAGAAGAAGAAATACTACATGCTCTTCCTCTCAAACGCTTGCTAGCTTCTTAGCCTGCTGCTAGTGAAAGATATTTCTAACAGAGTGGGGTATAGATTGATGTTCAAAATATGATAAGCAGTGCAAATAAAACAGAACCAAGTATCTAAAAATGCTTCTGGTAGAATTTGAGCAAAAGAGCTTTAAATAAAGGATTGAATCTCAGCATATAAATAAAGGCAGAGAGAATGTTTTATTAGCAGAAAGAGACCATTATACAATCTTTTGAAATAATAATGTTCTTCACCCTATAACCTATCCCCTTTTCCTATGATAGGGTGCTCCCCTACCCACCCATTTCTTATCCCCCTTCCATGGGACATCAAATCATACAAGATTAGGTATATCCTCTCCCATTGAAGGCAGACAAGGCAGTCCTTTGGTAAATATGTGCCTGGGGCCATGGACCTGTTCATGTATACTCTTTGTCTGGTAGAATACTTTCTGGAACCTTCCATGAGTCCAGGTTACTAGACAATGTCAGTGTTCCTATGAGGTTGCCATCCCCTTCAGAAAGTTCAGTCCTTCCTTTAACTCTTCCACAGGGATCCCTCATTCCAATGTTTGGTTTAAGGAACTGTATCTCTCGCAGTCAGCCCCTGATAGAGCCTCTCAGAGGACAGCCATATTAAACTCATTTCTGCAAACAAAACATAGCATCAATAATAGTGTCTGGGTTTGGTGCCCACCCATGGGATGGATCCCCAGTTAGGCTGGTCACTGGACAGCCTTTCCTTAAGTCTATGCTCCATTTTTGTCCCTTCATTTCTTTCAGACAGAAACAATTTTGGGTCAAAAATCTTTGAAGGCAGGTTGGTGACCTCATCCCTCCACTGAGGGACCTGTTTATCTACTAAAGGTAGTATCTTCAGGTTCCATCTCCCTACAGTTGGGCATTTGGGTTAGGGTCATCTCCACTGAGTTCTGGGTGTTTCTCACATCACAGGTCTCTGAGACTTTCCAGAGGTTTGTCCCCCTCACCACAACCAGAGGCTGCATATTTCCACTGACTCTCCTGGCCTTTTGGGCTTTTCTCCTGTCTTCACCAAAAAAACTACTGATCCTGTCACCATTTTCTCCTCCTCTTCCCTTCTCCCACTCAGGTCCCTCCCTTCTCTTCTCTCCCTCCCATGATTATTTTGTTCCACACTCTAAGTGGGATTGAAGAATTCTCACTTGGGCCTTCTGTCTTGCTTAACTCCTTAGGGTCTATGTGTGTGTGTGTGTGTGGTATCATGGATATTCTGTACTTTTGGCTAATATTCACTCATCAGTGAGTACATACCATGCATGTCCTTTTGGGTCAGAGTTACCTCACTCAGGATGATATTTTCCAGTTCCATTCATTTTCCTGTATAATTCATGATGTCCTCATTTTTAATAGCTGAATAATATTCCATTGTGTAAATGAGCCACTATTTCTGTATCCAGTCTGTGGTTGAGGTACATCTGGATTGATTCTAGATTCTCGCTATTATGAATAAGTTTGCTATGAACATAATGGAGCACTTGTTCTTGGGGTATGGTGGAGCATCTTTTGGGTATCTGCCCAGAGGCAGTATAGCTGGGCCTTTAGGTAGAACTATTTCCAATTTTCTGAGGAACTACCTCAGAGTGGTTGTACCAGCTTGCAATCCTACCATGTGCTGTCCCAGCATGTGCTGTCACTAGAGATTTTGATCTTAGCAATTCTGACAGATGTAAGATGGAATCTCAAGGTAAATTTATTTGCATTTTCTTGATGACTAAGAATGATAAACATTTCTTTAAGTGCTTCTCGGCTCTTAGAGATTCCTCTGATGAGAATTCTCTCTTTTACTCTGCACTTACTTTTGAATTGAGTTATTTGGTTTTGGGAGAGTCTATCTTTTCTTTTGTTATTTCAGACATCAACTTATTGTACAAATGTTTACTGAGTTTTTAAAATGGCTAGATGTGATGCCTTAACTACGATAGTCCTTTTTCAATGAGTATTACCAGATTTATTTTAAAATTAATTTTTAAAATAATTTCATCAATGTCAATTTTTCTTCCTTCTACTATTAATGATACTCATGTGTCAGCAGAATAAAGTTCAGAACCATTAATCTAAAGTAATATCTTGCCATTTTCTTTTTACAATGCTCACATTATCTTTATCATACTCTATACTTGACAAGCTTTTCTAGGTAAAGTCTATTTAACCCACAATGTCTCTTTTTTATTTCTCCATTGAATTTTTTTCTATTAGAAAATACTTTTTCAGTCTTTTTTCAATCTATTACTCAGAAACACATCCTGTTTTTTATGAAATATTTTCTAATAACTTTGACCTCACTGTATGTTGTATTCTGTGTGTATTCAGGAGCCTTGGGATGTCAGAAGAAGGATCAGATCTCCTAGACTTACTCACAGGAATGTTGTATGTTATCTTGGGTGCTAGGACTGAGCCCAATTCCTCTACAAGAACAGCAAGTACTTATAGCCACTGAGTCATCTCTCTTGCCTCCAATTTTTATTTATTGTATTTATGAGACGGGGCTTCTTTGTGTTGTTCTGGCTGGCTGGGAACTGGGTTTGACTGTGTAGACAAGTCTGGTCTGGAACTCAGAAATCTGCTTTCCTCTGTGTAAATGCTCAGATGAAAGGCCTGTTTCAGAATATCTAGCTGAAGAACCATTTTTAACTCAATCCTAAGCCAGAGTCAGGCTTCTGTATAGAACTGAGAAAGAAGTTTCTGTCTTATTCCTTATTTTGGAGAGCTCATTAAAGTTTCCTTGGGAATGTGATGCTCACTAAGTATAATAATTTCTTATGGTATTTCCTTCAGAAGTATGCTTTTGGTTATTTGTAGTTTGCTAATATTTATATATTGTCCTTCAATATAAATTCAAATAGAGATTTAATTTTACACATGACAGACAGAAAGAAAGACAGACAGACAGACAGACAGACAGACACAGAAAGATGGGGAGGATTGATCTCATTGTTCCTTTGTCTGTTTCCAGAGCAGTGATTTGTGTTATCATTGTACCATAAAGACATCCCTGAATGCCACTGGATTTGCAGAACTGTTCAGTCATGAGATTGCTCTCAGGTTGCGAAAAGATGAGGTTTGCAGGCAAAGATGTGTGACCAACTATACATTTTTTTCTATGTTAAAAATTTTAAATCAAGGACATTCACACTTATTGTACATATGGCCCAAGTATAGGAAAGAGAGTATTTTCCTGATTGAATTTTGATCAATAATTTACATCAGCCTTCTTTCTCAGGGGTTGAGTTTTGAAATTACAGAGCGATATTATTATTTTCATTTTTTTCTCATTTTGAAATTATGGAAGGTAACTGTAGCATCCCCAGTTGGTGAACCAGATTCTGTATTGTGCTAGAATGACAAATTTGTGAGCTTGATGAAAAGTCAAAAGTATATTTTAAGGTTACAATAATGTTACTTTTAGCCTAGGTGTAGTAAGTAGCTGTCTAATTGGACTTAAAACCCACTAAAATGGTAAGTAATGCCTGGAACAGTAAATATAGCTAATAAACTCCCTATGGCTCGGGTTCCATAAGAACATGCATCTTTGAAAAGAACCTCTTACTATAACTTTTCTAAATCAGTATAATTTTTAACTCTATTTAAAACAGTTATCTTTATACCTATAGATAAGAATAGGTCTCACAGGTCATCAAATATGCTTCTTTTACAGCAAGCAGGGGCCATAATAGAAATCCACAACTAGTCAAAATGTAGTGTAAAAAATGACTATCGAATAGGCAGACCAAAATAATTGATTTACAATACAATAATTAAACCTATGGATCAGTGAATATTTCAGTAGAGGGGGCAATATGATCTTAAGAGAAAAATGACCAGAAGATCTTTTATAAGATACTGCCTTCTGTATATATCTGTGTAACTACACAATTGAAATATCAACAATATAATGTTTGAAATAAAACCAGCAAAATGATACTATCAGTTAACATAACCATGTGGATAGAAATCCCATATGGTCCCATTGCTTGATGAAGAGCAGGTAATTAATGGCTGCTGAGAAAGGAAGAATTAGTCTTTTTCAGGGGTTAATATTTTCTGGATAGGTTATTGAATTCCAAGTTATCAACTCTAATCTCATATTATATTATAATATAATATATTATATCATTATATATTATATATATACATATATGTGTATATATATATTCAACAACAGTAAATGGACTCAGCAGGTCACATCTTTAATATTATTAATGTGCATAAATAAGAATTATGAAAAAAGTGCAGCAGTGAATTAGTTAATCCTTTCTGGCTCCCTGCAGGTTGCATGTGTGCACTGCACATGTCAAAGAGCTCTTTGGATTTGTGAATGAAAGACACAAACAAAACCGATAATTTTGATATGCCTTGACTAGCTCAGTGGCTCCATACTTCTAAACTTCCCTGTGGCTAGCACACACTTCCTTCTGTTATTCCTGGCTTAACACCTTCTAAATCTGTATTTTATCTTTGATGCTCTGTTATCTTCTGGGCAGTACCCCTCCACAGGCCACATTCCCTTTCCACCTACATTATTGTATGCTCTCTCTCCTGCAGCCCTTAAGTCTAATTTCTCTGCCTTTAAGTCATGGAGATTCTCCTCTTCCTCTCCTCTCTCTGGGTCCCTTGCCCCAGCAATCTTTATTTTACTTATTGGCACTTCTTTATTACCAATTGTAGTCAGCTGGGGGTAGGCATCCTCAGGTTTGGAAGCCCGGCTTTTGGGAGCCAAATTAAGACAAAACATTAGAACCAATTTCCAAAAAAGAAGAGGTCATAAATTTGAGAGAGAATAAAGAAGGTATAGGAGGGATGGGTTGAGGAAGAGGAGGTTTGAAAACAATGCAAATGTGATACTCATGTATGAAATTCTCAGAATGTTTATAATAAAGTAAATTTTTATATTTTTGTCCACAAAAAAAGAAGTAAAGATTTTTTTAACTCAAGTAAGCATTTTTGCCTTTAATCCTGAAAACACCTTCCAAATTCTGATTTATGGGAAAACATTATAGCTTTTAGCAGAAATTGGGCTTCTCAAATTTCAACTCTAAGACCCCAAATAAGTTTCTATTTTATTAGGTTATCCGAGACTCCTTAGATGACAAAATAATGTTGACATGTGAGAAATATAGAGATGAAGTTGTTAATATGACACCAGTTTAGTTTATAAAAATGAAATAAACTTGTAAAGCAATTAAAATTACCATAATCACAGAGATTCTACATAGCAAAGTAATGACAGCGAATTAAATTTACAACTCAATATATGTACAGCAGAGACAATAGAAACCAAAAAATATAAGAATATAATTTGTGCAGTATTACACTTTAATAAGATATACATAAATGTAATATGTAAATCTTAGTATAAAGTTATGCAAAATATAGGAAAAAAGGTACTTTGTTCCAAGGATAGACTTGGCTTCCATTGTATTATATAAAATTAGCCTGGTGTGGACAAAACAAGTTTATATGTGTTTTCTTTAGCCTATGCTATAGACAAAGTTTATACACATATTATTTTATTTCTATTTACTTCCCTGGCAATCAGATCTTAAACAACTAGAATGTCTCAAGTGATGTGCCTTGCATAGTTGTGAAATATATTAGAATTGGAAACTCCTATAAAGCCTCAGGATGAAGGCGGGTAACCAGGGGAATCAATAGTATGTCAAGGACTTTTAGTGTACCTACTAGCTTTCTCAAACTGATGAATGTTAGGCCAATAATCAATCGCCAATCATATAATTCATCATACCTACATAATAAACCTTTTACAGAAGTCCAAAAGGAGCAGAATTGGAGATACAGGATTGGTGTCTATATAGAGGCACACCCATATGGTATATGTGTGTGCTACAATCTCTCTTTGACATAGTACCATATAGATTTTTTTTTTCAGGGTCTTCACATATACCCTTTGTAGGATCTTTCCTATAACTGGGCAAAATTGTTTCTTAGTTTGAAAAGCTTCTCTATAAACTAATCCAAACCTAGCAGCTGATTATGATAACTCATATTTATGCTATTTTGTCAAAGTGCCAGACTGCCATGTAGAACTTTAACAAAGAACAGTTGCTTTTATTGAAAAGCACTGACACTTCCCTTATGCCTTAGAATGCCTGATGGAAATCTCTTGAGCAGGATAAAGCAAGTATCTCTGTCTTCCCTTTGAGCTGTCTCCTCTTTGGTCAAATTTCTATTCCCTTCTGCATTGCATAGAGACATGTTAATGAATATAGAAGGTTAAAAAAAACAGGTCATACAAAGTTGATTTCCCATAAATTTACCAAATTTATCTCATTCATTTTCATCTATTTTCAGGAATGATATTATTAAGATGAGAGGAAATAAGATTTGGGGCTTTTGTAGTATTCCCATTCCAGACCACATGAAAAACTATATGGAAGTGTCATCATTACCCTCAACCAGCTGTCACCTTGGTTACTAAAAAGAGGAGCCCTTCAGACAGAGGATCCCAGGACGATCCACACCACAAACACCTTTATATGGAAGTAACATCATGTGACAATAACTGAGAATATTCTTCAAGCAGAACTACGACTTTCAACCCATGAAAACCAGACTCTGAATCAATGACAACAGTTACAGCTTTTCCGTTACAAAGAACTTATATACGAAAATCCTCACTTTTTAAAGGAAATTAGGGAAAAAAACTTGATGAAGGGGACTAAATTTACTTATAATTTTGTAAAATAGCAGAAAGTCTTCTAATTTATCTCATCTATGTACATCTGTTAGAATTTTATGCAAAAGATGAAACTAAAGCCAAAAAATATTGTATGTTAATATGAATGTCAGAACCATACCCCATCTATCATGGGATGCTAGTTCCTTCTGTCACTGAACCTGGGCTTCAACCTTTCCGATCTCCCAATATGAGGTTTCTGAGACAATTTTAATTCTTTTGTGTCCATTTTTTATATATCCTGATAATAGAGATGGGCACATGAATCTTTCCCCACCTAGGTGGATTCATCTGTTGCTACTCTGTAAAAACAGAACTGAGATAATGACCAATCATACCATTTGATCAAGACTGCTTAACCATGACTCTAATTCATCCCCCACAGAAAGCATTCTCATGTTTGTACACACCAGGATAGGCTTGATGCTTGGCATTCTATTCTCAATATGATCATGTTGAAAAAACTATTCATGGCTGTCCACTATCAATTTTTTTCATTAAGTTCTGGGGACAGACTAGTTCAGACCTCACAAAATATAACCTTTAATCTATTACTGTGGTGACAGTACTGGTTGTATTTTAGTTTAGCTGTGCATTTTTTTTTTTTGAGTTAGTGTCTTAAATATCCTAGCCTGACTTTGAACTCATTATATAGCTGAAGATGATCTTTTAGTTTTCACATGAACACCTACCTCAGAGGACTGATTAAAATAATGTACCATATGTCTGGTTTCTGCAGTGATGGGAATGAGAACAGGGCTTTGTGAATAGCAGACAGTCATTGTAGTCATTTACTTCATTCCTAGACCAGAGTGGCATTTGTAAAATTTGGGTTCTATTTCTATCTTTAGCAATTTTAGAAAGTAGAATATTTTAAAATAAAAATATTTGAAAACTTCTTTCTAAAATTAGCATTAGGAGAGTTCCCAGCTGCATTGGAGAAATGCTTGAGGCTGAGAAAAAAAAAAACCTGACAAATATGACCTCAGAACTATTGTGTCTAGGGGCAAATAGAGGATAGTGAAAACACTTAATTATTCCTACACCCTTAGTGTGCTAGTTGTTTTTATAGGTGGGGAGAATAAAAATAAAACACTGTATAAAGACTTGTACATTCTTAAAATGTGTAGGATACTCAGGTAAGACAGACAAGTTGGCTAGAGAGTCAGGTCTTGAAGGACTTACATGAAGGCTGTAAAATTATTATAAGGAAAAACCTATTGGCAAAAGAGCAGCACAAACACTTATCCCTCCATAATAAGAGGTACTAGAGCTTTTTGAAGCCAATGGCAGAAGTGCTCTTTATATCCTGTACACCACTGGGTGGAGATGAAGATGCTAAAAAGACATGTGATAGATAAAGTTAAGAACTAGGATAGGAACTGAAGGAGCAGTTGTATGGAGACCATTCTACCTGGGTATTTATCCCATATGCAGTCACCAAAAAGAGATGCTAATATGGATGACAGGAAGTGCATGCTGACAGCAGCCTGATAAGGCTGTCTCTTTAGAGGTCACCAGAGCCTGACATATCCAGAGGCAGATACTCACAGCTAACCATTAATCTGATCAAAGGTTCCCAATGGAGAAGTTAGAGAGAAGACTGAAAGAGCCCAAAGGGTTGGTGGCCCCATAAGGAGAGCAACAATAGCAACCAGCCAGAGCTCCCCAGGGTCTAAACCACCAGCCTAGGAACACAGAGGGAGGGACACATGACTCCAGCTGTATATGTAGGGGAGGATGGCCTTGTTGGGCATAGGTGGGAGAGATCTTTGGTCACATGAAGGCTGAACACTGAGTGGGGGGGGGATCTGAGGGTGGGGAGGTGGGAGTGGGGGGTAGGTGGGTGCACACCCTCATAGAAGCAGGAGGAGGTGGGATGGGATAAGGGGTTCCTGGGTGGTGGGGGGAATGGAGTAAGGGGATAAAATTTGAAATGTAAATATTATATCCAATAAAAGAGGGGATAAAATGAAAAGCCGTTAGAACCAGCATCTTTAATAAAATGTCAGCCTTCTAAAACAAAATTAGCTTGATACTAAAATTTGTTTTGAGAACTGTATATTGCAGAATACACAGCCTTGGTGTATCTACTCATCAAGCAAGCTGAGCAGAACTGCTCAAACCTCTGAGGTCCTGGAATTCCATCTGAATGCAGTGAAGACACAGCATCAGAGGCTTTTCAATTTATTCTTCCCCCAACCCCTCTTCTAATATCTCAATGCCCATAATCCGCTTGAAGAAGTTAATGAAGAGTCAGCGCCCCTATTCCCTGGGCTTGGGGACTAAGGTGGTGAATATTGGGCAGTCTTTCTAGGGAAAAGTAGTGGTTTTGTGGGAATAGGGAGGATTAGCTAGGATTTATTGCATAGCTATAACCTATTGGTAGAAATCTGTACAATTATTACCAAGATGAAGTTATAATTTCTTAAATGGCACAAATTTACTTTGATTTCAAATTTTAGGTTTTCATTGGTACGAGCTTCTTACTGATATAAAAGTGAGATGAATATTGTTACTCTCATAGGCATTGTACCTGTATAACACATTTAGGAATACAAAGCTTAGACCCAGTCCTTCTTTAACTTTTTTAACAGATTTGAGATGGTTAGCCTGTGAGTTAAGGGAGTATAGCAAATTCATGGCTTGGAGTTTATTGTTAGGGTGTTTTCTATGTTTTATTTAGAAATAGGTGAGTGGAGTTAACAGACAACAGTCCAGATTACCTTACATGGATAGCTGGTTTTCAAAACGTCGGAAGTCCACAGAATTGACGTTACAAACATTTCTGTAGTAATGTTCATTTTGATTAGAGACCTGTCTGCTCTTAGACATTAGAGACATGACAGCTTCCTATCATGGATTCTAAGAAGAAATTGAGCATCTTTGGAGTTACTTTAATTGTGGTGAGACAGCCACTAGGCAAGAATTGCCTCTTTCCATCTACAGACAAATTACTGTCCAGAAAAGGATACACTTGAAGAATAGTCAACTGATTATATCTGCCTAGACAGAGTAATCAGCCATTAATAATTCTGCAGCACTAAGGTCTGTCAGATGATCCTGGGCCAGAAGGCTGAAGATCAGATGCTCCAACATTTTGTAGTATAGGGAGTGTCCAGTTGTTCAGCGGTCTCTATAAATTGGCTAAGTTTTAGAAGCTATGCTCTGTGCTTCCCATAATTTTAGCTAACTCAGTCATTCTGGATTTCTGACGGGGTTGAAAACTTATAGTCTCATAGGCAATCCTGGCTATTTACCTTGAGAGAAATATTTGAGTGGAGGGTTTTCAGCTGACATTCATTCTAAAGCCAAGAAAAAAGCCAGGTTCAGAACTAAGTTTTTAGTTAGGAGAGATGACAGAGGTTCCAGTTAGTCAAAAAAAATGATGGACTGGGTATTAGGACTATCTTGTACCTCACTGGTACAAATTGGCATAATTATGCTCTAATTGTATTTTGAGAGAAAAGTTTTATTTTAACAGGAAGGGTGATATGTAGGAGGAGCTAAGGTGGGAGGAATACCGAGAGGAAGAGAAGGAGTAAGGAGCGGAGGAGAAGGAGTAAGGAGAGGAGGAGAAGGAGTAAGGAGAGGAGGAGAAGGAGTAAGGAGAGGAGAAGGAGTAAGGAGAGGAGGAGAAGGAGTAAGGAGAGGAGGAGAAGGAGAGAAGAAGCTAGGTGATGAGAGAGAGAGAGAAAGAGAGAGAAAGGGGGGGTCAATATGGAGGCAGATGTTCATCTGTCTCCACCAGCCAAAGATAGTTGATATATCTAGGTTGGGTATTGGGTTACACTTCTGATTGTGCATTACCAAACTTATAAAGCCTTTGATTAACATTTTTAAAAAGTGTATAAAAGCAAAAAGGAAAAGGGGGCATGGGATAGGGGTTTTCTGGGGGTGGGGGGGATGGGAAAAGGGGATGGCATCTGAAATGTAAGTAAAATATCCAATAAAAAAAGAACTAGGATAGGGAAGTAGGCTCAGATACTTTGGTCATCCTGATAAGCCTTTAGAAACAGTGATCATGGGACTGTTCCTATAACTGGGTTTAATGCCTTGATTTTTCTTTGACTATTTGTGTTTATTGTATTGCTTGTCCCTTGACTATTTGCATCTATTGTATTGCCAGACCCTCAACCTAGAACTGACCTTATTACATGCATGTAATCAAAATGGTATAAAAGCATAAAAAAGGAGGGGGTTATATGATAGGGGGTTCTAGGGAGAGAAAATGGTGAAAGGGAATGAGACCTGTACTGTAAATAAATAAAATATACAATAAAAAAAGGACTTTACGTAAAAGGTGGGACATGCACTAGAGAGCTTGAGATTGAAAATGATCCAGGAAGCCCCTGGTATGCATGTCACAAAAGTGCCCCACCCTATATTTCTTACAGATTTTTCTACTTTAGCTATATTAGTCAATCCTTTTACAGTGTTCAGGACTGCTTTTCATTCTTTGGATACATTACATGCTTTAGTGAACTGTTCACATCTTCTGCTCTATCTCTGTCTCATTGTTTATTGCAGGGCACGGCATCCCAGACATTCTCAGAGGTGTCTTGTGAATCCCAATATCAACTCCTAGTAACTTCCTATCCTTAAAAGTTTGGTCCAAACTAGTGAAAAGAGTTAGTCTTCCCAATCTACGTTTAAGGCGTTTTTCTTTTGTTTGCCAGGATAAACGCTAACACATTTTGACTATTTACAAGTATAGTCTACCAAATCAATCAAAGCACTAAGGCTGTTTACTCAAGAATTATCCATAGCTGCAGGTACACTATTGACCATACATTGTTGGATGTTAGCATACTCCTGTCACAGTGTCAGTTACTTTGATCATAGGAAGAACCTTACACAAACTTTTGAGGATATGATTGATATACCGAAGATTTCCATTTGTTTGAAGATTCCTATTATCAGCATTTAAACTAGCTAATTAACACTGTCATTTTGGCAATATTTAACAAAATATTATCTCCTGAAATCATTTACATAATCCATAACTAGTGGTTCAACAAACAGCAATTTAGCTTCATTTTCCTTTGTTGAAATCTTGAATTGAAAAGACGACTTAAATATAATAACATGAATGTAAAATAACTTTTAATTTATGTGAGTTCTTACTGAAAGGTAGGCAATACTTATTCTATCTAATTGCAATCAATTCATTCTGTATCTACAGACGCTGGCTTGCAGCTCAGTCAGTAGCCAATTGACTAGCTAGTAGGAGACTAGTAACTAGAGTTGTAGTAAGTATGCCTATAAGATGGGATTATCTACCAGTAGAGAAATGGACATATAGAAACAACAAAGCAAGTATGGCTTGCAAGACTGGCAAACTAATTAGTAACATATATTAAGCTTATACTTCCCAGATTTGAAAAAATAAAACATATTGATCAAAAGTGGTTTATAAAAGAAAACAGCAAGGTCAATGGAAGTTAATTTTAAAACAATACAAGAAAGAAAACAACAGAGGGAGAGAGAGAACGGGGAAACAATAGAACAACAAACAAAATCAAGAACAACATAAAATGACCCCTAGAACTAGGCTCAGGGGCATTCCCAGTGGATCTGTAGGCAGCTGAACTCTAGGGTTTGTAGTCTTCCAAGTCTAGTATGTGAATGCATTTGTTATACTTTAGTGGATGTACAGCTTAGAAATGATTTTTCTCTATGGAACACTCATTAGATAAAACATTTCAGAACCCAGAGGAGAGTTTTAACCATTTCTTTTTTAACCACGCTCAACAGCACAAAGCAGTTGTCTGTTCTTTCTCACAAGATCCCAGTGCTCATTGTTTTGTTCTTTGCAACGGATGTAAAGTTTGATTCTTAGCACATACAATCTGCTTGATGACTGTTCTGATATTACTTTTATTTCTTTCAGGAGTATCTGATTATAAAAAATTGCAGGGGGCTGGGTATAGTGGCACATGCCTTTATCCCAGAACTAAAATGGCAGAAGTAAGTAGGTGGATCTCTGTGAAGTTGGAGGGCAGCCTGGTCTACAATGTGATTTCCAAGAAGAAATCCATGGCTGATGGATGTTACAAGAAAAACCCTGTCTCAATGACACTCTGACCCGACAACCCCCCAATGACTACATAGAATGGAAGGAAGGCCAGCTAATCTTTATTAACACAATTGTAAATAATAATGTAGCTCAAACTCCCAACAAGAATTCTCTGATCTACAGTCCATGGGTTGGTCACCTTTTGTTTTCTTGGTAGAGTTCATCACCTGGAAAAGTCGAAAAGATGCATGGCATGTAATATATTAACTATAATAATAATCCACATATTTCTCAAGAGAAAGAAAACAGTAGAATGTCAGCATTCTCAGGAGAGCTTTGGGTTTTTTTTTTTTTGAATGTCTACAACACTGAACGGCTCAAGTCTATAGCACATGGCTCCATGCTATCTAGGGTTTATAAAGGAGGGAGAAATCACAGAAGAATTTAAAACAAAGAGTTTCTATTTCATAGATTGCATTATTTCTTGAGGTGAACAATCTTCATCCCTTTGTGACTAAATCAAGCTTGCTACGCCAGCTCATGAGTCATGTTTAGAGAAACTTCCTGTGTTCTTGCCTTTGGACAGCTGGTGAATCAGCCTCCTCCCTGCCAAGCCTTTCATCACACACTCTTTGTGATTGCACAATTCACTGTATGGCAATTATTTTCGTTATCTTTCTTTTGAGCTAAGTGTTGGTCATTATGATCAATTCTATCTCAAACATCTCCTAAAACAGTGAATAATAAATAGTAGTGTTTAGTAATTTAGATGAATGTGATTAAGTATGTTAGTATCCACTAGTACAGAATCAACCAAAACAGATGTTCCCCAACTTGGAGAAATGACATGGTTAAATTTGTTTGGTCACGCTATATTGTAATTTGCTAAATGAAAATTATACAATGCACTTGTTTATATTTTTTAAATTTATTATATTGGAAGATAGCCATAGAAAGTAATAACTTGCTTAGAATATTTTGTGATCCGTAGCTACGGCTTTACTCTTTTATCACACCTTTTGAATAGAAGAGATAGAAATATTTAATTTGTAATATACAAAACATTAAATGATAGGCTGGGATGATTAGGAATTTACCTGTTTATTTCACTTACTTTTAGCTTTTTCTGCTACTAAAACCAACCAGCTAAAATTTTTATGCGTACAGATATAATTTGATAAAAAATAGGGTAGTACTATATTTTTGTCGAGTGTGATCTAAAATAATACCATGTTTTGACTTATTACTATGCTGACAAATATTCTCCTCCTTGATTTTTTTTAAAAAATGACTTGTGCCACATCTTCATTTATTTAGTTTGCCCTACTGTTGTGAAGACTTTATTTTTATTCAGAAATTGTAAAAGGAAAGATTATAATAACAAATCTTGTCATTAATTTCTTAAATACTTCTGTATCAAATAACTACATATTTTGCTACACTCTCAGAAGAATTAGGTGCATGTTTTTCAAAGTTTGCATGATCATTTGTTAAATAATTTGATTGAAACAGGTTAAGAATGCCCTAAGAATAATGCTTGTAGTTCCTTTCTGTACTTTAACTTTACAAAGTTCTTCACCTTCAAAATGAGTACATGCCTTTCATAGTTTTCTAACATGTCTAGATATTTATGGGAAATATATGGCAATCAAGCACAGGCAGCAACCAGCAGGTTTCTACAATGGTGCCTTTGTTCACAGCATGGAAATGCAGTGACTCTTCAGTATAGCAGTGATGATAGATGAATAGACAAGATGGACCTTTGTTGCTAGCACTTCATGCAAGAGGTAATTTCCTTCTTCCTTCTCCAGTGTTCTGAGTTGTTAGTGCCTAGGTATGCATAGAGGTGGAGTGAACGCCTGGGGTGGAAGCACTGGGGATGCTAAAGCTAATAGCTTAACACTGGTGCAATCTGTCCAGTGAGAAGCTGTCTGGGTCTGCACTTAGCACATCCCGACAGTGAGCAGACTCCCTACACCTGTCTCTATCAGCAGCATCTTTTCAAAAATAATATTGTTTCAGTAGTTAAGTTTTTAAAGTGCTTAACTTTTTTTCTCCGTTTGAACTTTTTGCCCTTCTCTTGCATTATATCTTTTTAAACAAATTTCCTGTCAAGTTACAGTTTACATTATATTCACTTTTAACAAGTGTCTCTGCCTGTGACTAATCCAGAGATAATTACAGTGCCAATCCTATTGACAAAATCGAAACACTGAAATGGAAAAAGCCTACATTTCCACTCTCTTTTCCTAATAATATTAACCTGTCACTCCAGCGCTATATCAAAAATTCCCTGGCTTCCTTTTCTTAAATCAAATTGCCCAAAGCCCTAAAAAATCACATTTTCATAAGCAACTTAGTCAGGCTACATCTACACGCCTCGGGAGTGAGATTACCTCACTGCCTCCATCCCCAACTTCTCTTATATGATATTAAAAACTTTGGAAACTGGCTTATATAAGTCCACATACCCAAGATTTAGAGGTATTTCTAATTAGCTTCTCATGCTCTGGTTAACATGGAAACTACTCAGTTTCCATTTCAAAGGCACCATGATGAAAATGTTCATGTTTCTTATTTAAGAACCCCAACACTTGTATCTGCAGGTTGTTTTCCATATTAAACTTCAGCACTGTGGAATAAAAGAGCACGTGAGAGAGCTATAAACATGAAGAATTTTCGAAAGAAGGAGAAAAACATTCATGAAACAATTTACACCTTGCTACCTCATTTGAATTTTAATAGGCAAACTTCTACAATAGTCACATGCTGAAAGGAAATACTCGGTGAAAAAAGTCACAGAAGACATTACCAGACAATTATCATAAAATTTAAAATGCATAATTTCGTTGTTCATGTACAGTACTTTAAAAGAAATCATAGCATCATAAAAATTGCTGAGGTTAGAACAGAAATGTCAGATCAAATGTGAGATACAAGTCTTAGTATCTGGATAAGAACTTTTCTTTAGAATTATATATGAAAAAACTTCCAATGATATGGGTTTAACAGCATTAAGTTTATAGTGAAATTTAATAATGAAATGTTTTATAAAATGTGATACCATGTGGAATAGTTTTCTCTAAGTTAGTAAGAGGGTACTTAAGACAGAGAAAATAAAAAGAAATCCAGAGAGGAGGAGAGAGAAGTAAATATCAAAACTATTATCAAGCTTTTGATTAATAGGCATGTCAGTCAATAATCTAAGTTCTATATCAGAACATTTGAAACATCTATGAAATAATCCTGGCAGCTAGTTTAACGACTAGCAACGGGCATCTAAGCACATAGAAAGAACACAATGTCCAAACAAACCTAAAAGCAAATTAAAAATCAACCTTCCTACAATGAAGTTTGACTATGTGTCAGAATTAAACAGTATATTTGTAAGTCTATGTGTATATTTATAGTTCAATGGAAATATGTGTGTTATACATTTGTGTGTTCATAGCAATGTTTTTATTTAGAAACAACGTTTGATTTATTAAGCATTTATAAATTAAAAGGAAAGTTATAATCACAGACTGTATCAAAAACTTGAAAGGCAGTTACAGAAAATGATAAGACTTTAAAATTATAAACAAATGGGAAGATATTCTACTTAGTAAAGACATGGAGGGGCTAGACAGATGGTTGATTGGGTAAGCACTCTGGCTAAGCAAGCTAAACATGATTTTTCAATCTCTAGACGCCATGTAAAAGCCAAGCATGGCCATTCTATCCTATACCCCAGCACTGTAGGAGCAAAGCGAGGTAGAACCCAGAAGGTGACTGGCCAGAAGAATAGAGATGTTGAGCTTCAACTTCAGAGATTTTGTTTGAATAAAGTAAGATACACAAAGATAAAGGCAGACATTCACCATCCTCCTCTGAACTCTACAAGAATGTTCATCCACACACCATAAATACACAAAGAAAGAAAAACTGAAAGAGTGAAAAACATGAGGAAATGAAGAAAAGAAGGAAGGGAGAACTGAAAGAACAAATTAGTGGCCACAATGCCAGTGTCAATATTTTATGTTGTTAACATTTCTAACAATCAAAAAATGGAATGATAATTATAGTAATAATTGAATATAGTAATAATTGAATAGTAAATATACTAAAAATTTGTACATCTTTGATTGGAAAATTAATTGGTGCAGCAACCTATAGGCATCTACCAATATTTTACATTCTGTGATTCATTATACATATGGGTAAAGTGGGTAAAGATTACAAACATATACTATACATGTATACTATACATGTATATGCATATACTAGGATACTTATAACTTTATAGAAAATTTCTGGAAAAGTTGATATATAAGCATCCATATATGTGTGTGCTTCAAGTCTGAGAGTCCAAGGTATACACCACTTCACTAAGTTCTCAATGTTTATGTTTATATTAACCAAGTAATGAGGCTTTCCTGTGTTCATTATTCTTTAAACAGTGCAGTAGTGTTATAATAGCTCAATTTATATTGAGAATTTATTATGGTTTTATTTTTTGCATTTTTTTTATTTCTTAACTAGTATGAAACAAGTATTTACATAGGATTTATATCCCCCCATGTTTTCCCTTATCCCCTCAAATTCCACATCAAATTCATAATGTTTTTCTATATAATTATTATTGTCACACACACAAACACACACACACACACTCATACTGACAGATAGGTAGATTAGATATAAAAGATGATAGAGAGTCAGACTGACAACAGATGAAAAATAGACAGATAACATCCTGGATTCATTTATTGCTGCTCATATGTACATGTGTGTAAAGTTAACAACACAGTATTGTATTAAATATCAGAAATTATATCTATTGAGGAAACTGAATCTCCCTGGCTCTCTCAGAAGTTATTATCTATCTCTAGCACTTCATCTAGAGGTGAGAACTTGTGAAATACCTGACCTCTACATTGGCATGTTGACTGATGTTGCCATTATACAGTTCTTTCTTGGATATCCATACTGTTGAGTATTCATTGGTGTAGTATCTCTTCCACTTCTAGTAATCACAATCTTGTAGCAGGCATCATAGTCATCTGGTTTTTATAATCTTTGCACCCCTCTTCTGCAATGTTCCTTGACCTGTATGTATAGGGGTTACATTGTAAATGTAGCCTTGCTAAAATCTTACCAATTATAAACTTCAACCCTCCCCCTTATTACCCCATCACATGTTTCAATATGAATTGGACTCAAATAAAGCTGAAACATCAACTCCTCCTGATTTAAGAGATTACTGGACTTTCTTCATACTTGGATTATCCTATCTGTTCTTCTGAATGTCATGGCTCAGATTCAATTTGGAGTTAAACCATTAACTTTCCCATGTATCTCATTTGCTTGTTTATCCTACATATCTTGGATCTTCTCAGTTTCCTGATACAGGGAAACTAATTCCATACAGAACAACGTTTAATGTACATTTCCTGTGTGTTCTGCCTCTTTGGAGAACTCAGGATGATGCTAAGGAGATTTCATTACATTTTTATTACTTGAAGACATTGCAGAACATGATTAACCCCTGAAGTGAAGCAAGGAATGCAGTCCCTATATTCCAAATATATGTGCCAAAGCTCCTGTTATTCCTTTGTCCAGGATTTATATAATTTTATGAGAAAATGTAAAGCAAAATAGACTATTCCCATCCTGCATGATATTCCCTGTACCTTACGTGTGAGGATTACATTGTACTTATAACAAATGACATTATACAGTTTTCTTTCCCTCACGATACTGTGGCCACCCCACTGTCATTTATTTTCTGCATTTTTTCCACCTGTGGACTATTGTAAAAGACTGTGACTACTGTAGTAAAATACATTATTTGATGAAGGATGAGAGAAACACTTATCTGTAGGCATAATGAAAATTTTTTCTTTCTTTCTTTCTTTCTTTCTTTCTTTCTTTCTTTCTTTCTTCCTTTTTCTTTTCTTTTCTTTTCTTTTTTTTTTTTTTTAGAGACAGGGTTTTTCTGTGTAGCCCTGACTGTCCTGGAACTCACTCTGCAGACCATGCTGGCCTCAAACTCAGAAATCCACCTGTCTCTGCCTCCCATGTTCTGGGATTAAAGGCGTGTGCCACTACTGCCCGGTGCCTGAAAATTTTTTAGAATATACATATAAATTATATTAAGTTTGTTATCTGTTACATTTTTAGGGTTTTTTTCATTTTCTGTGAAGTTTACATTCCTCTTTCTGGTCTTTCCCCTCTCACTGTCCATCCCAGTACTTCCCTTCTCTTTTTCTTCAGAGACAGCAGCCCCTCCCTTTGGTATCTCCCATATCCTAGCACATCAAGTCTCTACAATGTTAGACAGATCTTAGGCCACTGAGGGCAGACACTGCAGTCCATATAGGGGAACCTATTCCACAGACATGCAACAACTTTAGGGATAGCCTCCACTCCAGTTGTTGGGGGACCCACATGCAGACTGGGCATCTGCCGCATATGTGCAGGTGTCCTTCCTTAATTCGACTTGTGTATGCTCTCTGGATGGAGTTTGTGACATTCTCTAAGGGTTCAGGTTAGTTTATTCTCTTGGTACTTCTGTGGAGTTCCTATCTTATTCGGGGCCCTCAATTCTTTCCACAACACTTCCATATGAGTCACCAAGCTCCATTACAATATTTGTCTGTGGGTCTCTGCATCTGTTTGAGTCAGATGTTGGGTGGAGTCTTTCAGAGGACAGTTATGTAAGACCCCTGTCTGCAAGCACAACAGTTTAATTAATAATATGTGTAATATTCTGTAGATGTCTCTTAGGTCCATTTGATTCATAACATCAGTTTCATCATTTCTCTGTTTTTTTTTTTTTTTTGTCAGTTGGTAAGAGTGGGCTGTTGATATCTTCCACTATTAATCTGTGGGATTTGGTGTACAATATAAGCTTTAGCAATGTTTCTTGTACAAACGTGGTTGCCTTGAATTTGGTGCAAAGATGTTCAGAATTGAGATTTTTATCTTGGTAGGTTTTTTTTTTTTTTGAAGAATATGAAGTATTCTCCCTGTCTCTTTTGATTAATTTTGATTGAAAATCTATTTTATTATATATTAGAATGCCTACTACTCCAGCTTGCTTCTTGGGTCCATTTGCTTGAAATTTTTTTCTAGTCCTCTAATCTGAGGTAATGTCTCTTTATTGCTTAGGTGTGTTTCTTCTGTGTAGCAGAATTATGGATTCTCTTTTCATATCCATTCTGTTAACTTATGTCTTTTTATTGGGAAATTGTGTCCACTGATATGGAGAGATTTCTATGACCAGTAATTGCTAACTCTTGTTATTTTGGTGTTAGTAATAATTTGTGTATGTGTGTTTGTATGAGCTTCTCTTGTTTTGCTGTTATGGAATTGCATATTTCCTCTATTTTCTTAGATATAATATTTTAATTAGGGTTAGATTTTTCTTTTTTTCTTTCAGATTTCTTATTGGATGTTATGTTTACATTTCAGATTTTATCCCCTTACCCCATTCCACCCACCACCCTGGAACCCCCTGTTCCATCCCCACCTCCTGCCTCCACAAGGGTGTGCCCCAACCTACCCACCACTCCCCCTTCCTCACCCTCGAATTCCTCTCCACTTGGTGTTCAGCCTTCATGGAACTAAGGATCTCCTCTCCCAGCCGTGCCTGATAAGGCCATCCTCCCCTAAGTATACAGCTGAAGTCATCGGTACCTTTCTTTGTGCTCCCAGGCTGGTGATTTAAACCCTGGGGAGTTCTGGTTGGCTGGCACTGTTGCTCTCCTCTTGGGGCCACCAACCCTTTCAGCTCCTTCAGTCCTCTAACTTCTTCATTGGGGACCCTTGATCAGATCAATGGGTTGCTGCAAGCATCCGCCTCTGGATATGTCAGACTCTGGCAGACCTTCGAGGAGACAGCTGCATCAGGCTCCTGTCAGCATGTACTTCCTGACATCCATATTAGCTTCTATCTTTAGTGACTGCACATGGGACAGATACCAAGGTAGAGTGGTCTCCTGATGGCCCCTCCTTGACATTCTGTCCCACACTTTGTGACCATATTTGCTCTCTTGAGCATTTTGTGACTCCTTCCAAGAAGGACCGAGGCATGCACTCTTGGTCTTCCTTCTTCATGAGCTTCATGTTGTCAGTTAGATGAATCTTGGCTATTTCAAGCTTTTGGGCTAACATCCGCTTATCAGTGAGTAAATACCATGTATGTTCTTTTGTGATTGGGTTACCTCACTCAGGATGATATTTTCTAGTTCCATCCATTTACCTAAGAATTTCTCAAATTCATTATTTTTAATAGCTGAGTAGTACTCCATTGTGTAAATGTACCACAATTTTTTATCCATTCCTCTGTTGAAGGATATCTGGATTCTTTCCAGCTTCTGGCTATTATAAATAAGACTGCTATGAACATAGTGGAGCATATGTCCTTGTTATATGTTGCAGCATTTTCTGGGTATATGCCCAGGAGTGGTATAGCTGGGTCCTCAGGTAGTGGTATGTCAAATTTTCTGAGGAACCGCCAGACTGATTTCCAGAGTGGTTGTACCAGCTTGCATTCCCACCAACAATGGAGGAGTGTTCCTCTTTCTCCACATCCTTGCCAGCATCTACCATAACTTGAATTTTTTATTTTAGCCATTCTGACTGGTGTAAGGTGGTATCTCAGGGTTGTTTTGATTTGCATTTCCCTGATGACTAAGGATGTTGAGCATTTCTTAAGGTGATTCTTGGCCATTCGAATTTCCTCAGTTGTGAATTCTTTGTTTAGCTCTGTACCCCAATAGGGTTATTTGGTTGTCTGGAGTCTAATTTCTTGAGTTCTTTGTATATATTGGGTATTAGCCCTCTATCGGATCTAGGATTGGTAATGATCTTTTCCCAATCTGTTGGTTGCCATTTTGTGTTATTGACATTGTCTTTTGCCTTACAGAAGCTTTGGAATTTTATGAGGTCCCATTTGTCAATTCTTGATCTTAGAACCTAAGCCATTGGTGTTCTGTTAAGAAACTTTTCCCCTGTGCCTAAGTATACGAGGGTCTTCCCCACCTTCTCTTCTATTAGTTTCAGTGTATCTGGTTTTATGTGAAGGTCCTTTATCCACTTGGACTTGAGCTTTGTACAATGGGATAAGAATGGATTGATTTGCATTCTTCTACATGCTGACCTCCAGTTGAGCCAGCACCATTAGTTGAAAATGCTGTCTTTTTTCCACTGGATGGTTTTAGCTCCTTTGTCAAAGATCAAGTGACCATAGGTATGTGGGTTCATTTCTGGGTCTTCAATTCTATTCCATTGATCTTCCTGCCTGTCTCTGTACCAATACAATGCAGTTTTATCACTACTGCTCTGTAGTACAGTTTGAGGTCATGGATGGTGACTCCCCCAGAAGATCTTTTATTGTTGAGAATGGTTCTCACTATCCTGGGTTTTTTGTTATTCTAAATGAATTTGCAAATTGCTCTTTCTATCTCTATAAATTATTGATTTGGAATTTTGATGGAGATTGCGTTGAACCTGTAGATTGTTTTTGGCAAGATGCCCATTTTTACTAAGTTAATGCTGCCAATACAGGAGCATGGGAGACCTTTCCATCTTCTGAGATCATCTTTGATTTCTTTCTTCAGAGACTTGAAGTTCTTGTCATACAGATCTTTCACTTGCTTGGTTAGATTCACTCCAAGATGTTTTATATTATTTGTGACTATCATGAAGGGTGTCATTTCCTTAATTTCTTTTTCAGCCTGTTTATTGTTTGAGTAGAGGAAGGCTACTGATTTGTTTGAATTGATTTTATATCCAGCCACTTTGCTGAAGTTGTTTATCAGGTTTAGGAGTTCTCTGGTGGAAGTTTTAGGGTCACTTAAGTATACTATCATATCTTCTGCAAATAGTGAAATTTTGACTTCTTCCTTTCCTATTCGTATCCCTTTGACTTCCTTTTGTTGTCTAATTGGTATGGCTAGAACTACCAGTACTATATTGAATAGGTAGTGTGAGAGTGGGCAGACTTGTCTAGTCCCTGATCTTCGTGGGATTGCTTCAAGGTTCTCTCCATTTAGTTTGATGTCGACTACTGTCTTGCTGTATATTGCTTTTAATATGTTTAGGTATGTGCCTTGAATTCCTAATCTTTCCAATACTTTTAACATGAAGGATGTTGAATTTTGTCAAATGCTTTCTCGGCATCTAGTGAGATGATCATGTATTTTTTTTTCCTTTGATTTTATTTATGTAGTGGATTACATTGATGGATATTTGAATATTGAACCATCCCTGCATTCCTGGTTTAAAGCCTACTTGATCATGATGGATGATTGTTTTGATGTGTTCTTGGATTTGGTTTATGAGATTTTTACTGAGTATTTTTGCATCAATATTCATAAGCAAGATCAGTCTGTAGTTTTCTTTCTTTGTTGGGTCCTTGTGAGGTTTAGTTATAAGCATAATTGTAGCTTCATTGAATAAATTGGTAGTGTTCCTTCTGTTTCTATTCTGTCAAAAAGTTTGACGAGAATTGGTATTAGGTCTTCCTTGAAGGCCTGATAGAATTCTGCACTAAAACTGTCCAGTCCCGGACTTTTTTTGGTGGGAAGGCTTTTAATGACTGCTTCTATTTCTTTAGGTGTTATGGGATTGTTTAGATGGTTTATCTGCTCCTTGTTTAACTTTGGTACCTGGTATCTGTCTAGAAAATTGTCCATTTCATCCAGATTTTCCAATTTTGTTGAGTATAGGCCTTTGTAGTAGGATCTGATAATTTTTTTTTATTTTCCTCAGTTTCTGTTGTTATGTCTTTTTTTTCAGTTCTGATTTTATTAATTTGGATACTGTCTCTGTGCCCTTTGATTAGTCTAGCTAAGGGTTTATCTATCTTGTTGATTTTCTCAAAGAACCAGCTCTTGGTTTTGTTGATATTTTGTATAGTTCTATTTGTTTCTACTTGGTTGATTTCAGCTCTGAGTTTGATTATTTCCTACAGTCTACTCTTCTTAGGAATATTAGCTTCTTTTTGTTCTAAAGCTTTCAGGTGTACTGTCAAGTTGTTAGTGTATGCTCTCTCCAGTTTTTTTGGTTTGTTTGTTTGTTTGGTTTTTTTTTTTTTTTTTTTTTTTTTTTTTTGTAAGCACTTAGAGCTATGATTTTTCCTCTTAGTGCTGCTTTCATGGAGTCCCACAAGTTTTGGTAGGATGTGTCCTCCTTTTTATTAAATTCTAAAAAGTCTTTAATTTCTTTCTTTACTTTTTCCTTGACCAAGTCATCATTGAGTAGAGCGTTGTTCACTCTCCATGTGTATGTGGGCTTTCCGTTGTTTTTGTTGTTATTAAAGACCAGCCTTAGTCCATGGTGGTCTGATAGGGTACAAGGGATTATTTCAATCTTTTTGTATCTGTTGAGGCCTGTTTTGTGACCAATTATATGATCTATTTTGGAGAAGGTACCATGAGGTGCTGAGAAATAGGTATATTCTTTGGTTTTAGGATGAAATGTTCTATAAATATTAGTTAAAACCATTTGGTTCATAACTTCTGTTAGTTTTATTGTGTCTCAGTTTAATTTTTGTTTCCATGATCTGTCCATTGCTGAGAGTGGGGTGTTGAAATCCCCCACTATTAGTGTGTTAGATGTAATGTATGTTTGAGCTTTAGTAAAGTTTCTTTTATGTATGTGGGTACCCTTGCATTTTGGGCATAGATGTTCAGAATTGAGAGTTCTTCTTGGTACATTTTTCCTTTGATGAGTATGTAGTGTCCTTTCTTATCTTTTGTGATTACTTCTGGTTGAAAATCAATTTTATCTGATATTAGAATGTCTACTCCAGCTTGTTTCTTGAGACCATTTGCTTGGAAGATTATTTTCCATCCTTTTACTCTGAGGGAGTGTCTGACTTTGTCACAGAGGTGTGTTTCCTGTATGCAGCAAAATGCTGGGTCCTGTTTATGTATCCAGTCTGATAGTCTACATCTTTTTATTGGAGATTTGAATCCATTGATATTAAGAGATATTAAGAAATAAAGGATTGTTACTTCCTGTTATTTTTGTTATTAGAGGTGGAATTATGTTTGTGTAACTATCTTCTTTTGGGATTTTTGGAACACTACTTTCTTGCTCTTTCTTGGTTGTAGTTTCCCTCCTTGTATTCGAGTTTTCCATCCGTTATCCTTTGAAGTGCTGGATTTGTGGGAAGATATTGTGTAAATTTGGTTTGGTCATGGAATATCTTGGTTTCTCCATCAATAGTGATTGAGAGTTTTGCTGGGTATAGTAGTCTGGGCTGGTATTTGTGATCTCTTATGGTCTGTATAATATCAGTCCAGGATCTTCTGGCTTTTATAGTCTCTGGTGAGAAGTCTGGTGTAATTCTTATGGGTCTGCCTTTATATGTTACTTTGCCTTTTTCCCTTACTGCTTTTAGTATCTTCTCTTTGTTTTGAATATTTGATGCTTTGATTATTATGTGATGGGAGGTGTTTCTTTTTTTGGTCTAGTCTATTTGTGGTTCTGTAGGCTTCTTGTATATTTAAGGACATCTCTTTCTTTAGGTTAGGGAAGTTTTCCTCTATAATTTTGTTGAAGATATTTACTGTCCCTTTAAGTTGGGAGTCTTCACTCTCATCTATACCTATTATCATTAGGTTTTGTCTTCTCATTGTGTCCTGGATTTCCTGGATGTTTTGTGTTAGGAGCTTTTTGCATTTCACATTTTCTTTGACTGTTATGTCTATGTTTTCCATGGTATCTTCTGCACATGAGATTCTCTCTTTTATCTCTTGTATTCTGTTGGAGATGCTTGTGTCTATAACTCCTGATCTTTTTCCTAGGTTTTCTACCTCCAGGGTAGTCTCCCTTTGATATTTCTTTATTGTTTCTACTTCAGTTTTTAGATCCTGGACGGTTTTGTGTAATTCCTTCACCTGTCTGGTTGTGTTATTTTGCATTTCTTTAAGGGCTTCTACCTGTTTACCTGTGTTCTCCTCAAATTCTTTGAGGGTGTTGTTTACGTCCTTTTTAAAGTCCTCTATCATCATCATGAGAACTGATTTTTAATTCTGAGTCCTGCTTTTCTGGTGTGATGTGGTGTTCAGGACTTGCTATGGTAGGGGAACTGGGTTCTGGTGATGCCAAGTAACTTTGGTTTCTGTTATTTACATTCTTAGGCTTGCCTTTCTGCATTTGGTTAGCTCTAGTGCTACCTGCACTCACTGGTTCTGACTGGAGCCTGCCTTTCCAGTTATCTTGGTTGTGTCTGAACTCCTTGGGGTCTGGATGTCTCTGTGATCCTGAGCCCCAGCTGTTCTGGGTACAGTGGCTCCTCTAGGATATCTCAGGATATGGTGTCTCCACGGTAGTAGAACAGCTAGGTGTTTGCTGCTCTGAGTGTAGTTGTTCCTCTAGGATGCCTCAGGATATGGTGTCCCCTGCTCTGAGGTCAGTGGCTTCTCTAGGATGTCTCCGAACATGGTTTCTGCAGCTCTGAGGGAAGTGGCCTCTCATGATGTCTGCAGCTCTGAGGGCAGTGGCTGCTCTAGGATACCTCCGGATGTGGTTTCCACAGGAGAGCAGATCAGCTGGGTGTCTGCTCCAGTCACAGGGATCTGGGTGAGGGCAGGGTTAGATTTTTCTTTCTAGTATTTTCTGTAGGGCTGGACTTGTGGTTAGATATTGTTTAAATTTATTTTTGTGTAGACATATCTAGTTTTCTTTATCTATGGTGACTAAGAGTTTTGCTGGGTAGTAGTCTAGGTTGATATCTGTGTTTTTCTATAGAGGTTGTAAGATATCTGTCCAGGCATCTCTAGTTTCTACAGTATCTGTTGAGAAGTTAGTGTAATTTGATAGGTCTGCCTTTGTGTGTTACCTGGCCTTTTTCCCTTTGCCACATTTAATATTCTTTCATGTACTGTAAATTTTGTGCTTTGGTTATTGTATGTTGGGGCATTTTTTAATTCTTGTCTAGTCTAATTGGTATTCTGAAAACTTCTTGTACGTGTATAGGCATCACTTCTTTAGGTTGGGAAAGTTTTCATCTATGATTTTGATGAAAACATCTTCTGGGCCTTAGAGTTATGATTTTATTTACCTTCTTTTATTTCTATTATTCTTGGGGTAGGTCTTTTCATGTTATCCAAGATTTCCTGGATGTTTTATCTCGGGAATTTTAAGATTTAATATTTTCTTGGACTAATGTATCTGCTTCTTCTATAGTATTTTTTATGCCTGAGATTCTCTCTTACATCTTTTGCTTCCTGTTTGTGATGCTTGCATCTGTTGTTCATGTTTTCTTCCCTAGGATTTTTGTGTCCAGTATTCTATGAGTTTCCTTTATTGCTTCTATTTACATTTTCATGTCTTGTACAGTTTTATTTATTTCCTTTACCTAGCTTTTGTATTTTCTTGTAGTACTTTAAGGAATTTATTTTCTCTTTAAAGACCTCTACTTGTTTGATTGTATTTTCCTGTATTTCTTTAAGGGATTTTTATTTCCTCTTTAAAAGCCTGTATTATCTGTATAAGATTGGATTTAAGCTCATTTTCTTGTGCTTCAATTATGTTAGGATATTCAGAGCTTGCAGTATTATGATAACTGTGCTCTGATGCTGTCATATTGCCCTGTCTTTTGTTATTTGTGTTCATTTAATGGCCATTTAACATCTAGATGGCCTTAGTCCATGTGTGGTCCTGCTGCCATATATATTGGGAGGGGGCCCTAACATTGATAATTCTGATGTAGTAGGCCTCTGGTGGATATCTTTGGTGTATATGCTTCTGAATCAACAGGTTTGGTAAAGGTGGGCAGAGAAATGGTGGGGCATTTTTGGTCTGGCAGGGATAGCAGATGGGTGATAGAACTGAATCTAACCTTGTTTTTCTGGATCAACAGGTCTGATCCTGCTGAGATTTCTTATGGGGATTTTTTTCTTTCATGAATACTACAGTCTCTTCTCAGATGCAAGAAGAAATAAAAGCCTATCTCAAAGCCAGTCATTAAACAAAAGACATTTTTGAACTTATCTAAATATATTTATTTATTTTATTCTCTTTTACAAATATGTTTATAAATGATGTTAATTTTTCCTTGACTCAGTTTTGCAGAAGTGATACTAATAAAATTTGTTTTGAATATTTTTACTTTAGGGCAATCAATTTTTATTTGGTTTTCTTCCTATCAACCCTGTATCTCAAAAGCATGATACTTTCACATGTGGTATCATTTACACAATGCTGATTCACATTTCTACACACAGAAAAGGTAACTACTGTATTAACTCTGTGGTTTCTATCTTTAAGCAGCATAAACTGTCTGGTTTGACAGTGCTTTTGAAGGCTTCTAAAATAAAATCCCTTATAGTTTTTACCTTGTTTATATTTAGTGTCATGATGTGTGTTCAAAGAGATGTTTTTAAAAACAGACTGCATATTCATTCAGCAATGGTGGATTTAAGCAGAAACAGTACCTTCAGTAGACACATTTTCATGTGATTTTTCAGATCAATTCTAGAAAAAGCTCATTTGAAGATTCATAACTCTTCTAGTTTATTATTATACTATTGATTTTTAAGCCATCTTTAAGCCATTGCCTTCTGGCTGTAAGAGGAAGAAGCATCTTGCTGTCCATTCTTCCTTCTTCCTCATTTTCTATAAATGAAGGTTTCATTAAAATCATAGTTTCATGTCTCAAGCAGAGTGCAGAATACTGAGTTACAGACAGGAAAATGGTAGGAAATGAAAATATATTTAATAAGCTCTTCCTAAACAACAGAGGGTTTTATGAAATATTTACCTCAGGAGCAAGCATTTTCTCACTAGCCCATTAATGCCCGAGGAAAGAAACTCACATAAGAATAAACAACATTTTAAATTATAATCAGGTCATATTCCTGAGAGTAGTAGAACAGAATTTTAAGCTTTGTGTATAAAAGGTTGAAACCCATCAAAACTTGTAACTATTTAGATTATTCATTTTCTTTACATATGTACTATTGTCTTCTCAATATATAGAATCAAAAGACAATATGAAGACATATTTTTATAACAACTTGACTGAGCTATAAAATATGTATATATATGAAGAAATATGACTCTGGTTATTTCCATAGGGATATTAGATCATTAAGCTAATGTCTGAATAATAAAATCACTCTTCATGATGAGAACACACTTTAGCCAATCATCAACTAACGCTTGGATCCTTGTAGAATATTAAGAAATAAGAAATATTATATTATTTTAACATTACATTGTACTTTACTGTACATAACCCAGAACATATATTATAAAACACTGTATTATTTTATTATTTTCTGGAAATGGTTCTTAATTCTAGAATAACTCTGACATAATTTTATTCAAATACCTTTTTTCAATTAACATTTTTAAGTGATAGAATTGTGTGAATTCAAATGAAAATTCAATGATATATTCAATACACTTGCCATTTGATAAATGATATTTCTTTTCTTCTTATAAGCTTCAGGATATAGAAAAGCAAAATAAAACAAAAAAAGTGAATGAATAAATCCCAGTGTGTGTACTGCTAGGGACAATATTTTTATTTAAGAATAATACTTAAGTGAGTACCTAACATTTTGAATACTATATATTGGAGATAGAATGCTTCTGCACTTTAAAAAAAAAGATAAAGAATTTGAGCTTTCACCCTACATTTCTATAATTGAGGTAGCACAATGCCTGCATACATTTGAATACATGCATATATGGGCCATGTTTCTTATGCTCAGAAACCAAAGCTTAGCACAGCAGCAATAATAACTACAGAATAAACAGTAATTTTGTTTTTGTTTTTGTTGTTTTAAATGCAATCTAAGTCGGGTTTCTTGACTCAAAATCCTATGAAGATGTCACCTGGCCTTGTAAGTCAAATATAACCCATCTTTCTTAAAGTTGCTTTTTCTTTTTTTGCATTTTTAATTGGTTACTTTATTTGTTTACATTTCAAATGTTGTGCCTCTTCCTGGTTTCCCCTCTTCAAGTCCCCTATTCCATCCTCTCTCCCCCTACCTCTATGAAGACTTCCCCCACCCACAAACCTAATCCCACCTCACTATCCTAGCATCCCCCTATGCTAGGGCATCAAGCTTCCATTAAGATCAAGGGTTTCCTCTATCTCTTGTGCCAGATAAGGCAGGCTCCCTCTATATCTGAGACTGACGTCATGGAGTCCCTTCATATGTACTATTTGGTTGTTGGTTTAGTCCCTAAGAGCTCTGGGGGATCTGGTTAGTTGATACTGTTGTTCTTACTATGTGGTTGCAAACCCCTTCATCTCTTTCAGTCCTTCCCCTAACTCCTCCACTAGGGTCACCTTGCTTAGTCTGGTGGCTGCTGCAAGCAACCACATCAGTATTTGTCAGGCTCTGGCAGAGCCTCTCAGAAGACAGCTATACCAGGCTCCTGTCAGCAAGTATTTCAGCCATAGTGTCTGGGTTTGTTGTCTGCAGATGGGATGGATCCCTAGGTGGGGCAGTCTCTAGATAGCCTTTCCTTCAGTCTCTGCTCCCCTTAGTCCCTGTATTTTCTTTAGACAGGAACAATTTGGTGTTTTTGAGATGAGTGGGTAGCCTTATCCCTCAACCCAGGGCCATCCTTATCCACTGGATATGGCCTTTCCAAGTTCTATCTCCTCTTTCTTGAGTATTATGGCTAATGCCATCCCCATTGGGTTCTGAGAACTTCTTGCTTCCCTGCCATCTGGGACTTTCTAGTGACTATTCCCAGTGATATACACCTCTATTCAAATTCTTGACCCTCTAAATTTCTCCTCCATCTCTTCCTAGACATTATTCTGTCCCCTTTTTATTCTTCCCATTTTCTCACTTTCCCGTATCTCTCTATTTTCTACTTCCTGTAATTATTTTGTTCCTTCTTCAAAGTAGGACTAAAGCATTAACACTTTGGTCTTCCTTCTTGAACTTCACATGGTCTGTGAGTTGTATCATGGTTATTCTGAGCATTTTGCCTAACATCCACTTATCAGTGAGTACATACTATGTATGTTCCTTTGTGACTGAGTTACCTCACTCAGGCTGATATATTTTAGTTCCATCTATATGCCTAAGAATTTCATGAAGTTATTATTTTTAATAGCTGCATAGTTCTCCATTGTGTAAATGTACCATTTTATGCATCCATTTCTCTGTTGAAGAGCATCTGGGTTGTTTCCAGGTTCTGACTATTGTAAATAAGGCTGCTATAAACATAGTGGAGCATGTGTCCTTGTTATATGTTGGAGCATGTTAGGGGTCTGGTTAGGGCTAAATTTGCTTTTTTTCAGAACAAAGTATAATGGTGAGAAGTAATTATGCTTTGGCACCATCTGATACAATGGCAGGAACTCCCTGGCTATAAAACTACAAACAACATTTATGCATTGTGTTCCACAGATTCTTGTTATATTGACTCAAAAATTAACATAACTCTTTAGTTAAATTGCTCTCATCTTTTTGTCTTGCCTCTTTTGGTTGTTATTTACTCAGCAAGACATCCAAATGAAATAAAAAGATTTTTGAGTATATTTTGTTCATATACCATGTTAGACAGTGGCATGAGCCAAACTGAGCAGACTTGAATGCTTCAGACATTTTCCTGATTATTTTGCTTTTTTTTTTTTTTTTTTTTGCCTGAAATAGTGAAAGCACTAAAAGCAGAAAGTTACTGTCTAAGGTCCAATAAATTGTGCGACCTTTGACTTTTTATTTAACTCTTTCTGCAACCATGGTTGAATCACCTCCAAATCCATTTACCTTTATTTCTGCCACTAGAGCCTGTAGTATAGTAACATTTACTTATAGGAGTTTGGGGGAAATGATTCTTTATTACTAAGTTGGAGTCTTCTATGGTATCTTCTCAACATTTCTACAGATCTAAAATGTTAGAGAAAATAAGCCTATTTAAAAAAAAAATGTCCAAAGTCAATAACCTAACCACTACCTCAAGAATTTCAGCAAAGTCTAGCAAAATAGCAACAAGGTATTGTTTGAATTTTTATATTACTGTAGTAAAGTTTCATAGTTGGTGAAGCAATACTGAAAAGTATTATAATGCAAAGTCTATATTTTATCCAGATTTGCTTAATTTTAATTTGTAATTCTTCCTGTACAGAATACTATTTTGGTCTGCTTTCTTGACTCAAATTTTCTGTGAAGAGGTCACCTCGCCTTGTAATATTGCTCTAGAATAATATTATACTTATTCATCATATGTCATACTAGATTCTTAGATTTTTTTTTATCCTCTTGTACTTTTAAGGGATACCAATTATATATTTCACAGAAAGTTTGTATTGGGGATTGCCTGATTCTTTTACTGAATTAATGTCAGTTTATGAATTACAAGAAGATGTGAAGTACCCCTTTCATTGTTTCATACCAAAGATGCACTCTATCTCTTTGATTTGTGTGAGAGAGAAAAAAAACAACATTTAGCTGGGGGGTTGGCAAAAGGGTCTCTGGTATTTACAGCATGCACTGCATTTTAGGAGAACACAGTCCCATTCCCAATGCGTACATCAGGCAGCTCCCACCACCAATAACTTCCACTTCAGAAGATCCAACACCTTTCTCTGTGCTCACATGACATTTATGCTTACATGTGCATACATACACATGCATATGTTTACACATAATAAAATTAAATCCAAATCATTAAAAAGTGAAACCAAATAGACACTGAGGTCAGTCCCCTGTAAGTGATATGTTAACATTGCATACTTTGGTGGCTTCAAAATCCTTCACTACAGAACATGCATGGTCTGGCTACTGACATTATCATCATGGGCTTTGCACTGCTAATCTAACAACAAAATTGACCAAAGCCAGCTCAGTCAGTCAACCAGGTCTCTAAGGGAAGGAGGGAGGGAAGAAGGGAGGGAGGAAGGATTGAAATGAAATGAAACGAAACGAAACAAAACAAGAAACTAAGCAGTTCTTAACAGCATCCATGCATATGATGAGGAATGTTGCTATAGTAAATGTGATTTTTATTTTGATGAAGATGCATGCACATAAACGATAGATTGAGTGTGAGCATTCATTTGCTAGAATTGTTTCAAATCCTTTCCTCAATTATCTTTGGAATATCAGTTGAACAATTGGTTAACCTCCACGTCTGTTGAGCATTAACTCCACATTCACTGATTCGTTCCAGCCGTGTACTCTCAGAATTTAGGCAGACCTGGAGAAATAACAGAATGAGAAACAATGGTATTCAAAGAGCTGCATACTTAAATTCATAGGGCCCTAAAAGTTAAACCTAATCGTGTCATTTGTATTTCTGCCTTCAAGAAGTACCTATTTTCCTTCCTGTAATGAAGAGTATCTATTCTTCAGAACTGCAATCCTTTATGTTTATATTGTTTGTGTCTGTGCTGGTCCTGTGGACAAAGCACTATTTTCTGTTATGGTAACAAAGGAACAATTGTCCATCTGTTTGGAATAGCATGTTGCTTCAAAAGTACAAAGTATTTCTCTTGTAGCAAGGCAAAACAAATAAAACTAATTGAAGTAGGAATATTTTTTGCCATATTATTTTTTTTCTTTGAAAAATCCAGCAGCTCTGGATGGAGCATATAACTGTTTAAGATACTTTAAAATGGTATTTTAAGTGATAATTTGTACACATTTGAGAAACAAAATAGTACAAGGTAAAATTGAGAAACTCTTTTTTTAAAGGTGTTTCCTCACCACTGTTTTGCCCATGTTTCCGTTACTTTATTTATAATAATAATTATAAAAAATGCACCATCCAAAGTAAATACACATTGGGGTGAGTTGTTCATGCTTTATAAACCAAAAGAGTACATTATAAATAAGGACTATAAAGAGCACTCTCATTAGTATACTAGGGGGCTCCTGTCTTGCTTGTCTTATTGTCTGATAAGCAGGCCTCACTACCATCGTGTGTTAACCCTGGTCCCTAAAGTGAAAATGTCAGACATTTTAAATAAAGCCTTTCTTGGTGGTATTTCTAACATACTGCCAGTGACTTGAGAGAACAGAAAAGTGTAAGATAAAAATTCAGTCTAAATTTGAAAAAACACTTATGGAAATCACCTTCTAAAAGAAACATTGAAAATATGCTTCGAAAAAAATAGTAAAGAGATAACAAAGCTACAAGACTTCACTAGGAGAAGGGCATGGAACACTGGAGTCTTGATGCTATTTCATACTGACACATGACCATTTAAAGGTCGTAGTTTTCTCAGAGAGGCAATCTTAGAATGTAGAAATGTATACGTAGATATCAGGTTTCTGAAATCATGCTGCCTTAGTTTATTTCCAAGTAGGCTTAATGTTTGAGTATCATATCACCATTGTAAAAGTCAGAAGAGTGAGTGAATACATTTTTCTATACAAAACAAAAGAACATCAGTGAGCTATCCTTAATGATACGTTTTATTTAAAATAATATTAAAGGAAGGCCCATGAAATGTGTCAACAGGTAAAAGCACTTATTGATAATTCTGACGAGAATTTGATACCATGAAACCATATCATGTAGGAAATGAAACATCTCCTGTAACGTTGTCCGCTGACTTAAAAGCTGCGCCACATGCATATAAGGTAAATGAATGGAAAAATATAAAAATGTAGCATTGATATACTTTAGTTAAAATTAGAATTTCATGTAATATCATATACAAATTTGATATGCATTTTTAGTGAAAATACAATCCTATGATGTTTTCTGTAGAAGATATTAGAAAACTTTGGTGAGGTTACTTATACAGAAAACAACAAAATCTGTGCCTTTTTCCTCAATGAAATGGTATTCTTATATTGAACTTAAACACAAAAAGAAATATCAATTTATTCTTAGTTGCAAAAGTCAATATAGGGCAGGGGAAACAGCTCAGTAGGTCTGCCTGCCAGAGTTCAATCACTCAATTCCATAAGAAAATAGGAGAAAACTGACTCTTCAGAATTGTTTTTTGAGTTCCAAAAGGGCTCCTGTAGTTATGAAGATGACCCATTCAACACACACACACACACACACACACACACACACACACACACTCACACAAATACACACACTTACAAATTACATAAAAAATTTAAACCTCACCATAAAGATATAGAGGCAGTCTATATAATGAAGTACTTCTTAAATTACAGAATACTCCGTAATAACTGCATTAAAGACCATGTAGGATTCCATGTAATAAAATTTATGTCACGTTTTGACAAAATATGTGAAATACTAACAGAGGAAGCCATTGAGGCTGTCATTTTTTAGGTTATAAAGTAGATTACATAGCTGTCATTGTGCAGAGCTAATAGCAGATAGGCTGCTTCAGTAAATATTAATGAATAAAAAAGTTCATGTAAAATCAATTTTAGACAATTATAGATACCTGACACATTTTCCAACTTTCTGAAGTTACATAGCTAAAAAAAAAAAAAAAAAAAAAAAAAAAAAAAAAGATGATTTTTTTTAGGGTTGACTATTTACATAAGTTACAATAAGAACTCACAAATAAAATGAGATCTTCTAAAAGTTAAAGGATACAGAATAAAAAATACGATGTCTCCTCACACATGGAAGCTAACTATTTATTTCATGAAAAAAGATAGAGCAGAGGTAATTAGAAACTTGAGAGTGTAAATGTGGGTGTAAGAATTTGGAAAATAGGTACAAATGTGTACTTAAATGAGATAAACAGGTATTTTCAGTAGGCTAGTCACAATATGCAACAGTTGTATAATATGTTTTACAAAAATTACTGGAAAGAGGGAGTCCAAAATTTGCCAAATCAACACATAGTAAGAATTATATGAACATGGGGCTGAGTAACACCATATTTGCCTAGCATTCACAAGCCCTAATCTAATTGATAGTCTATATGTAGAAAAATAAAAATAGATCCATATTTGTCATCTGCACAAGCTCAAGTCCATGTGGTTCAAGGACTTCAACTTAAAACCAGATACACTGAATCTAATAGAAGAGCAATTGGGAAAGAGCCTTGAACTCATTGACATAGGGAAAATTTTCCTAAACAGAACACCAATGGCTCAGACTCTAAGATCAAGAATTGATAGATGGGACCTGATGAAACTGAAAAGCTTCTATAGGGTAAAGCACATAGTCAATAGAACAAATTGGCAACTTCAGATTGGAAAAAAAAAAGCTTCACTAGCCCCACATCCATTAGAAGGTTAATATCCAGCATATATAAAGAACTCAAAGCTAACCTCAAAAAATCCAAACAACCCAGTAAAAATGGGGTACAGAACAAAACAGAGAATTCACCACAGAGGAGTCCTGAATGTCTAAAAGCACTTAAAGAAATGTTCAAAGTCTTTAGTCATCAGGGAATGCAAATCAAAATGTCCCTGAGATTCTACTTTACACAAATTAGAATGGCTACGATCAAAACCTCAGGTGACAGCACATGTTGACTAGGATATGTAGAAAGAGGAACATTCCTTCATTGTTGATGGAATTGCACATTGGTACAACCAATATGGAAATCAATCTAGAGGTTCCTCAGAAAATTGGAAATAGATCTACCCAAAGACCCAGCTATACCACTCTTAGGTATATATCCAAAAGATACCCCACCAGACCACACGGTCATGTGTTACACTGTATTCATAATGGCCTTGTTTGTGATAGCCAGAAGCTGGAAACAACCCAGGTGTCCCATGGCAGAAGAATGGATACAGAAAATGTGGTTCATTTACACAACAGAACACTACTCAACAATCAAGAACGAGGACATCATAAGTTTTGCAGGCAAATGCATAGAACTAGAAAATATCCTGAGTGAGGTAACAGACTCAAAAAATATGCATGCTATGTACTCACTGATAAGTGAAAATTAGTCAAAAAGTACAGAAAACCCAAGATACAATCCACAGAACTCAAGAAGGTTAAGAAGTCAAAGGGCCCAAGTGAGGATACCTCTGTCCCACTTGGGATGGAGAAGAAAGCAAAGGGAAGGAGAGACATGGGTGGAAGAGGGGACAGGGAGGACAAAGGGGGCCATGATCAGGTATTGGGGGCAGACAAACAGGAATGAAGCCTTGAGGGCCAGCAGAAAGAATAAAAACAGGCAATTTTGAGAGACAGGAGGTTTGGGGGGACCCTCCAGAATGTACCAGAGATCTGGGAAGTGAGAGACACTCAGGATTCAAAAGAGGTACCTTAGATGAAATGCCCAGGACAGGGAAATTGTAGAGTCAACCGCTAGATGAAAGACAGGACATAAAGTGGAGGGATGGGGTTGCCATCCCACAGTCAAAACTCTGACCCAGAATTGTTCCTGTCTCAAAGAACTGCAGGGACAAAAATGGAAAAGAGCCTGAGGGAAAGGAGGCCCAGTGACTGTCCCAAATTAGGATCCAGCTCAAGGGGAGGCTACAAGGTCTAACATTATTACTGATGCTCTGGTGTGCTTCCTGGCAGGAGCCTAGCATGGCTGCTCTCTGAGAGGCCCAAAGAGCAGCTTATAGAGTCAGATGTACATACTTACACCCTACTAATGTACAGAAGCTGGGGACCTCTGTGGTTGAATGAAGGAAAGGCTGGAAGAACCTGAAGAGGAGGGTGACCCTATAGTAAGACCAGCAGTCTCTACTAAACTGGATACCTGAGATCTCTCCAACACTGAGCTGCCAAGCAAGCAGCATATACTAGCTGGTATGAGGTCCCAGCACACATATAGCAGAGGACTACTTGGTATGGCCTTGGGAAGAGAAAATGTATCCAACCCTCAAGAGACTTGAGGCCCCAGGAAATGGGAAGATATGGTGGAATAGGAGGGTTGGAGGTCAGGACCTTCTCTTGGAGACAAGGGAGGAACAATAGGATGAGGAACTGTCAGGGGGTGGACCAGGAGAAGGATAATGACTGAACTGTAAAAAAAATAATAGTAATAGTAATAATAGTAATAATAATAATAATAATAATAATAATAATAATAATAATAATAATAACAATGCATTCTGACTATGGTTTCACCTCCAATCTAGATCTGTTCCTATCTTAGTTAGTCTTTTAGTTATTACTATAATGAAATATCATGACTAAAAGTAAGTTGGGAAGGAAAGGTTTTGTTTGGCTTATATTTAGATATTAGTAGTCCATCTCTGAAGGAAGTCAAGACAGGATCTCAAACAGAGCCAGAACCAAGGGACAGAAGCTGATGCTGAGGCCCTGGAATGGTACTGCTCACTGGCTTGCTGCTCCCTTGTTCAGCCTGCTTTCTCATAGTAGGCAGAGATACCACCACAGGGAAGACACCATCCAGAATGGGCTGGACCCTCTCTATTGATAACTAATTAAGAAAATTCTTTAAAAATTTTAAGACAATCTTATGGTGTCATTTTGACTAAATTTACTGAATTTGACTGGATTGAGTCTCCCCCCTTTCTGATGACTGTAGCTTGTGTTAAAATGACATGAAACTTGTCAGGACAACTTCCTTTCTGTGTCTCATTAAAAAACAGGCATCTAATGGATAATAATAAAATAAAAGGAAACAAAGCAAAACAAACAAACAAACAAACAAAAAAACCCACATTACAATAAAATAAAACACACAAACAGCATAAAAGTAACCCAAGAAAAGGCACAAGAAACAATTTTTCTGTACTTTTTACCTCAGTTTTTCCTCCTTCCTTCCAGAATATTTTATGCAAGAATTTTGTTGTTGTTTGTTTGTTTGTTTGACCAAGGTATTGTTTTCTTTGATCATGTCTTCAATGGCTTGAAATTCTCTATTCTATCTCTTATATTCTATTTGGTACCATTTGTCTCTGGTGTTCCTGTTGAAATAATTAAAGTTTTCATTCCAGATTTCTCTCATTTTGAGTTTTCTTTATTGATTCCATTTTCAAATCTTAACTGTTTCATTCAATTTTTTCTATTCTTTTTGTTTTCATAAATTTTATCAAGATATTTATTTATTTTTTTTATGGACCTCTCTCATATGTGTCAATGCTATGTCAAGGTCTTTGTTTTGTTCTTCAGCTATGTTACAAGTCTCAGAGCCTAGTGTGGTAGGTTTGGTGGGCTTTATTGAAAACACGTTATTCAATATGCTAGTCATTGTGTTTTTATGCTACTGTCCAGTCATCTGTATTTAAAATGAGTATGCTTATAGGTGCAATTTCTGTTCTTATTTTTGTTGTATGGTTGGTTTGTTCTTTGGTTTCTTTTGCCCTCTCTAGTTTTATTAGAATATGGTATTATGTGTTTTCTGATAGGGAATTTTTCTGGTATTCAGATAGCTGTGAACACTGAGTAAAAATAAATGTATTTCTAAGATTTTAGAGCTGACAGGAAAAAGTATGATCTAGGAGGGGGATGAAGGGATCTATATGAGGAAGGAAAGAAGGATGTTTCACTAAGATCTATAGTCACCTGGAAATGGGCACAGAGAACGAGGAGAGACCACAGCATGTAGTCTGCTACAGACCTGGAGATGAAACTGAGGGACTAAATTTGGAGGATCGAAGGAACTGTGAAAATATGAAGCTTGCCTACCTACTTTGGTGTCCTACTTGTTTCTCTAGCAAGCCTGTCTAGCAGTTTCACACAGAATGCCTGCAAGTGTTGGGGACTGGGATAACAGAATGAGTGGAGAGAGAGGTTGGAGGAGATCTGTGTATTCTGCAAGAAATACAGAAGAAGAAGAGGCTACCCTAGATAGTCTTCAGAGTTGTGTGTGAGACTGAAGAGTTAGACTTAAAAAAGAGGAGAGAGATGTGAATATACAAAGGGACTATCAGTTTCCTTGGCTGGAGTGATCTGAAGGGGAAGGGAGGGAGGGGAGGTAGTAGCTAGAAATGCCTGTTGGTGTTGAGAAGTAGTTTAAAATAATTAGTTGAGAGAAGGATGGCTGAAATGGAATATCTGTGTGATCCATGGGTATGGGGCAGGGAAGGAGCCAAAGCAATAACAGAGCTGAAAATGAGACTGGGGAACTGACCTGGGAGGAGAGGAGGAAGAGGTATATAGCTTTGCTGTTAGTCTACCTAGTACCCTGGATGGTACATGTTTTCTCATTTCTTAAAACAATATTTGGTCCTTGTGATGCAGTTTTGTAATCCTATTTCTATTTTTAAAGCAGAGGCATGGGAATTGGAAATTGAAGTCCTTCTTGGCCTTACTAAGTCAATCCAAGTCCACTTTGAGCACTAAGCAAGGCTCTTTCAAATCATAAATTGGAAGAAAAACCAGATGTGTAGCTCAGTGGTAGAGTGCATGTCACCATGATCAGTTTCTTAGGTTCACCCTCAGCCCAAACACACACAAAAAAAACATAAAACCTTGTTTGATTACATTAACAATTTAGAAGTGAATGAGCTTAGAGGAGGATTCAACTTTTGAATTTCAAACTTCTTTAAGCTTGCATCACAGCCAAATGCAATTCTTTCATTGAGAGCCCATAGCCATTGTCTTACCATAGGCACAGGACTAAGAAGAACCCTATGCAATTCAAAGGCTCTACCCCACGAATACCTGACATTGACCAGCTCAGAGTTCCTCCTGGCAATTATAATACTACATTTCCTTGAGCTTGTCTAAGGAACTGGAAGATCTTTGCAAGTCACTCTTGTAGAAGGGAGAGAGATTAAATCAAGGAGGGGGCATAATTCTACCCAAATTCTTATTCTCTCAGCCTAAAAGGGAAAAAGATAAAGCCATCTTTAACTTCTATACTTCATTTAGAATAGAACAGTAGCTGACAGGAAGAGACAGAATGTCCTGAGAAGTAGAAATGAAAGTTGAAATTTCAGTAAATGTGCCATAACAGCAAAGGATAGTATTCATAGCAGGATGGAAGTGTCCCTAGAAATTGTAGATTACAGTAATTTATTAAACTGTCTGTTAGAAAGACATATTCTTTTTAATTTTAATGTAACCTTGTTAAGATAAAAAGAGGAACCACTTGCCCTCTTTGTGCCCCATGCCATCACTAAGGACAAGGACTGCGAATCAATACAGGCTCAATGCCAGGGCAATTTAAGGCTATAAAATCATCCAGCTTTGAGCTCTAAGCTGATCACAGTACAAAAGAATGAAGTCGAACTCACAAAAATATAGTATGGGTCTGCTCCTTTGTTTCTAAACAGATGCCATTTCTTTACTTCCCCAACTCTTTCTGTTTAGGATTTTTATAGATCCAAATGCTGTCCTTTGAGACACAGATGAGTAATGGTTTTATTTTGTAAGTCGTTGTCTTAGGATTTCATTGCAGTAATGAAATATCATGGTCAAGCTAACTATTATGAAGTGAAACATTTCATTGAGACTGGCTTACAATTTCAGAGATTCGGTCTATTATCATCATGAGGCAGAGTCCAGGAAGACATGTTATTGGAATAGCCAAAAGTTCTACATCTTGATCGGAAGGTAGCCAGGAGGAGACTATAATCTACAGACAGGCAGAAGAGGGTCTCTTTTATGCACTGGGCAGAGCTTAAGCATAGGAACACCTAAGGCTAACCTACACAATGGCATATTTCCTCCAACAAGGCCAGACATATTCCAAGAAGGCTACACCTCATAATAGTGCCACTTCCATGGGTCAAATATATTCAAACCACCACAGTGGTGCTTTATAGGGACTAATAGAAGGGATGATGTTCACTTATTCAGCTCAACCATGATTTTCATTACCAGATAACTATTTTAAGATTTTTTTTTATATACACATTTTTTAAAGAAAAAACTCTAAGTGTTATTTTGGCTGTTGTTTTTCAATCAAAGAATGTAATGATTATGATATTGATTGGTTAAGAGTTGTTGCTAGTTTGCTTTATTTCTGTTTGCTTTGGCTTTTCATTGTGATACACCACATTGACAGTTTTGGAAAATGCTTTGAGACAGAGAAAAGGAATGCATATTTTCATTAGCTATTATGATCTATTTTGCCCCTTAGGAGAATATTGACATTCCTTTACATTTTCTATACAATGATGATTCTACCAGGCTTCATCTATTACTGCTGAAAGATGCTAAATTTTTAGCCTTTTCTGAACTAGTTTTTGGCATTTCTCATTATAACTTGGCTTGCTTTTGTTTTATATATTTTGACAATATAAAATGAAGGCCATATTACTTAATAAATGATACAACCATTTATTTTCACTCAACTAGAAAGAAAATTAAACTTTTTATTTTTTGTAGTATTTGACACTTTCTAGTCTAGTGTTTTATCTTCCATTAAATCTTTTGTAAAAGTTACAGAAAATATACATGCAAGCATTTTCTTTATAAAAATTGAGCCTTTACTTTGAAAATTAACATAACTGTTTTTAGAGAAATGTAGCGATGAACTATAATAAATCTCATTCAGTTGCATTGTTATAGGTCATTATGAATCCCAATAAAGTTGTTATTTTTTTCTAATGAAAACATTATTGAAAACCGTGAGTCACTCTTCTTATTGTTTTGCCCACAGAGGCATGAAAAACAATATTAAAAATAACATTATTTTCTGCTTTGCTTGTATTTGTTATTTCCAAAATCCAATTACAAAAAATTGGACTGTGATAAAGTAAAAACACATTAATTTATAAGGAACAACTTGTCCAACTTTAGTGACAAACTTTTCATGAAGTAAAAACACTATGAAGGAGGAAGCTTTGATTATAAAATATTATCAAAGCTGAATTTTAATTTAATAGTTATTGCATTTCTAGTACAAACTAAATATTATGCTTGGCACTAGCACTAGGGATGTAAAAAGAGTGGATCTTTGCTCCTGTTTTTTAAAAGTTCATAGATACAATGATTATTGAAGAGGAAAACTGTCTTGCTTTTCAAAGCAACATAAAAGTTGAACTCTGATTCTAATGTTAGAGTGAGGTTTCTATGCAATGCCATAAAGAACTTGTCTCACAAATATAGAATGTAATTAAATGTATAATAAGTGTATAATAATGCAAAGAGTTTGTGAATTTGATAAAGTCAATCAACAGTACTTGGTATGCAGATAACAATAGATACAACTTGAAAATTATAGTTTAGTGATATAAAATCATAAAACATTATATATCTAGTTAAGATTACTTTATAAAATCTTAGGTTGGTAGTGGATACTGACTCTAATTATAAACAATTTTTAAGTCAATGCATAAAATTAGAAACATATATAACTTATTCTGAGAAGAAATGTTGTTAGTTACTTGAAACAATTTTTAAAAGATTATAAAATTATGATTTGATAATGTGTACTAATACTTGACTAAATAGCATTTTACAAAACCTGATTGCTTTGTACTGACATGATGAAGGAAATATAAGGGTAAATTTTCTTTTCTAAAGTAGATATAATAAATAATAATACATTAGCTAATTTTATACCTCTTTTAAAGAATATTTCTTTCATAAAACATGGGGGCCCCAAAGGAAGAGTTAGATAAAAGACTGAAGGAGGAGCTGAAAGGGTCTGAAATCCCATAGGAAAACCAAGAGTATCAACCACCCAGACCCCTTAGAGCTCCCAGGGACTAAACCACCAACCAAAGAGTACACATGGAGGGACCCATGGCTCAAGCCACATATGTAGCAGAGGATGGCCTTTTGGACATCAATGGGAGGAGAGACCCTTTGTGCTGTGAAGTCTTGATGCCCCAGTTTAGGGGAATGCCAGGGCAGAAAGGCAGGAGTTGGTGGGTGGGGGAACATCTTCATTGAGCAGGGAAAGGATGTGTGTATGATAGGGGGTTTCCAGAAGGGAAAATGGGAAAGGGGATAACATTTGAACTATAAATTTAAAAATCCAATTAAAAATATATAAAACACGAAATAAAAAGAAATGGTCAGATATAAAATAAAATCAGGACTTCCAGATTGTATATTGGGGGTTTCAATATTTGCTAAGTTTTATGAACCTGAACATCTAAATTTTCCTATTATTTTTGTTCCCATTCTTTTATTGATAATAGACATGTTAAATACCATGGATGACTGTAAATCCTCTGGGTATTATTTCTCTTTAAGGTAATGATAAGCATGGTCATGTCTATGGCCATTATTATTAAAGTGGTAGCATTATCCTTTTAATTTTGTACAACAAGTAAATTAATAATTCTTAAATGGCCTTCTACGAAATTTTTGTCTGTGACTTTAGAACTTTTGCAAAAGAAAAATAAATAAATAAATAAATAAATAGCAAGTCAATAAAAAAAGTCAGATGGTAAACTATCGGCCATAAAAGCATAAGAACCTGGATTCTGTTCCCCAACAATGACATAAAATCCAAGACCTACTGCAAATACCCTGTGATAGCATAGAAAGATGTTTATCCATGGTGCTTATAGACCAGGAAGACTGTCTAAGTTTTAAAGTCCCAGGTTCTGTGAGAGTCTTGTCTCAAAACAAGAATTAAGTTGATCAGGTAGACCCACGGTCCACTCTTTCCCCTCCAATACAAGCTTTGGCAATTCTTCTTGTTCACACACAAACACTAGATGATAAAAAACTTACTGTTGACATTGCAAATATTTTGCGATGTAGCAAAATCCTACGGGAAACAAGCAGGAAGATTATTGCTTGCATGGTAGCTTTTATATTCATTGAAGATATAGTGCAGGATGTCAGAGAGAACTGTCAGCAAAAGCCTTATCCACCTGTGAATCCTCTGAACTGTAAGATTGCTCTTCCAGGCAAAATGTGCAAAAGTGTCATGCTATGTCATTTAAAAAATGCTATGAGGATAACCAACTGTTCTTCATTTGGAATTTAATTTCAGAACTCAGGAGGCAGAGGCAGCAGGCTCTCTATGAATTTTAGATCATCCTGGTTTATAGAATCAGTTCCAGGACAGGGGGTTACACAATGAAACCTTGTCTCAAAACAAAACAAATAAAAAAAAAAAAAAGAAAGAAACAAGCTAACAGTTACATTCTTTTTACAACCATTATAAAAAAATACCAGTGTACAAATGCCTATACCACTTAAGATAATAACATGTCTATAAGTAAGGGTGTGGTGAAACCATTGTTTATTGTAAATATGAATCTGACACGTGGGTATTTTTCCAGTTGTATGGAGAGAATAGGCAAAGGTATTTGGGAAAATAAAAAAATAAATAGGTGATGAGACTTTTCCGAGTTATAAAAACAGCAGGTAGCTGCAGGACTCGTGATGTTTGTGTGCAAGCCAGAGCATTCTGGAAGCTTAGAATAGCTGGAAGGTGGGGAAACACAGAAAGTTAGAGTGGAAGCTTTAGTATTTTTATAGGCATGTGCTAATAAGAAAATAGATGTATCACTTGGCAGAGTTAGAGAAGTATGACTTTTTTTTTTTTTTAAATAGTTTTTGAAGAATGCTGTGGGCAAGCTTTTATTTATCTGCCAAGCATCCTTCTGTTTAATCCTGTTTTACAATGCTAGCGGCACTGCCATTTGAGGATTTCTGTGTTGGGACCTAATAGCATCTTTGTTTATAAAATGACTAAATAAGGAATACAGGATTAAGAGCAAGTACTTAATCATCAGATAAACTACTACCTGAAAAGGAGGAGTCTATTTCTTCTTGGTGGTCAAGCACAGTGAGTCTCCTGGACACTCCACACTCATGCCTTCTCCCCATCCTGCCTTCTACAACCAGTATCCAGGTATTATCTGGATAGCCCTGCCTTCTTGAAAATGAAACTCTAGCTCTTGGTAGGATCCCACCCTACCTGCAAACACATACTGATCATCTCTGCACTACACCCAGCCTGTCTACCCAGGAGATCTTGCACATCCTTCTCTAGGGTCTAGCCAAGTAAGTTGGCCTCAACCTCTGCATTCACATCTTCCCTTTAACCAGCCATATGAAACCTGTCTCACGTTAAGTAGAAGACCTTGTCTTGCCATCCTTCCCTGCACCATAACCACCTCTAGACATCTTTCTAGACACTCTCTCTATGCCTCTACATACAGATTCCTCAGCATTGCACCAGCCTCTCTTCCAGACATCACTCACTTCTTTACCAAGGTTATCCCAGTGAATCTTCCTTACTGTCACATCCCATACAACCTAATTTCACCTCCCTTTCCTGAACCCCAATCCATTTCAATGCTTCTTTCAGGACCCTCATTACCTATCTCCCACAATACAATACCACCCCATACTATATCTACCCTTGCCATCCAGCCAGATCCTACCTCTGTACTTCAGGCTTAGACCAGGTACAGATCTATATGAGAAGTTATTCCTCTCTCTACCTAACTTCTTTCCACTTAAATAATTTCTAGTCTTTAGGCCCAAACTCCCCACAATCCTCTCTTATGCCCAACATTGTCTGTCTATATCAGACTTACCACTAATAAAGGAAGTCTATATGCCCAGAGCCCATTGGAGATACATCAACAATATCAAGACTATGTCTTCTCTGAAAACCCTACCAGTTCTATAGAAATGTTTGCCAATTAGAAATGCCTAGATAAACCTCAAAGTACAGAGTTTTAAAACAAAACGGAATAGAACTAAAAAACTACATCAAAGAATTCAAGACTTTAAAGAAGTCACATGTCAATAAGTGATACCAAAGAAGGAAAAGAAAGACAACAATATAAGTTTGATTGAAATGATGAAGACAGTCTGGACTTAAAAATACAATGTAAGAAAGAGAATAAAACACTAAAAACGAATGAAACTGAAATTTATAAGGAATTAAAAAATCCAATAACTTAATTAGAAAATTCAAAGAAAATCTTTATCTGTAGAAACAATCATGCAGAACTAGCAGAAGCTACAATGTTCTACTTAAAGTCAGAGGATCTAATATAAATAATATATCTAATATAAATGAGCAATGAATATGAAAAGCTTAAAGCAAATACACACACACAAAGAGAGAGAGAGACAGAGACAGAGAGACAGAGAGAGTGAAACATATAGAAAATGTGGGACATAGTGAAACAGACAAATAAACCAATAAACAAAACTTTGAGTTATAGGCAAATATGAAGGAAAAGAAGCCCAAGTTAGTGATGTAGACTAGATCTTCAACAAGGTCATAGAAGGAAACTTACACACATACATATAAAATAAGCATCCAGAACAGCATATAAACAAGACTGGAAAAGAAATTTTCCACATCATATCATAGTTATAACAGTAAACATAGAAGAAAAGAAGATGCAAGAGAAAAATGAGAGGGCAAAAAGGAAGTCACAAAAGACAAAACAAAAACTAAACCTTAATCCAAATAACAACAGCTGATTTCACAATGGAAACTTTGAAAGCCAAAAGAATTTGAAACAGTGAACTCTAATTTTTTTCGTTTTTTGTTTTTTTGTTTTTTGAGACAGGGTTTCTCTGAATAGCCCTAGCTGTCCTGGAACTCACTCTGTAGACCAGGCTGGTCTCGAACTCAGAAATCCGCCTGCCTCTGCCTCCCAAGTGCTGGGATTAAAGGCGTGCGCCACCACTGCCTGGCAAACTCTAAATTTTAAAATGTTGTGAAGGCTGGTCTAGATAAATATACTCAGCAACAATATTTGCTATTGTAATTATAAAATGATTTTAAAAAACAATGTTTAAGGAAAATGTGAAAACATGATAAGGTAGAGATGAAATCACATTGCATTGATAAAATTTGGCTCAGAATATTTTGACTATCTTCACATTTCTTTGACCACTTGTGCTGTGTGAGAGCTTCTTAACGTGGGCTCTGTCTTGGAGGTGCTCTAATATCTAGAGGCAATGGTTCTATCTGCGGTTGGAAGGGGACTTCACTGGGACATCCTTTGTTTACACGGGCAATATGACCTTGCTTTCGTTGACATTAATTTTGCCTTTATCACAAGTTATTCATATCTCTATGGTGGGCGGCTTTTTCTGAGCAATAGAGCCATGGGTCTTACGGTAACAGGGATTTTACTTAGAATGCAAGTGACAGTGATCAGTCTAAAATAGAACCCACAGTGCAATATAATTTGTTTTCACAATTATAATATTGTATTTTAGAACTTAGTCGGTTAAACCTAAGCAATAGAATACAATAAGAGTCCTCCATTATCTCACCCAAACAAAGTCTGAAACCCAATATGCTATCTTTTAAGCATTAAACCTCAAAATGACACTGTAATATACCTCTAAATAGTGGTTCTAAACATGTTTAGTGATCACTTTGGAGGCCCGATGACCCTTTCATTGGATTCACATATAAGATATCCTGCATATCATATATTAGCATTAATAGTCACAGCAGTAGCCAAATTATTGTTATAAACTATCAATGACAATAAATTAAAAATGGTTGTCACCATAGACTGAAGAACTGTATTAGAGGGTCACAGCATTAGGAAGTTTGAGAACCACTGCTCTAAACCATTACTAACCGAAGCAATGATGCCATGTATTTCTTAAAATAGGTTTGAAGAGTAGAGAGACAAGCTATCAGGCACTTAATTTAATATTATTCATTTCTCTCCTTAGAATTATTCTGATTCTAAAATAAATCTTTTGGTGATTGGAGTCATGTAGCTGTAATATTTATAAAGCAATCAAAAGAAAATAAGTTAAAAGTCTACAATAAATGTCTAGACAAACCCTTAAAAATTAAAGAGTAAATATATTCAAGCTTATTACTTTACTCCTATTTTTTGGAGTCAAGAAATCTACTAAATATCTGTGTGAAGAGTATAAGAAGAAACCCAAGTAGAGACTACAGTAAAGCCAAAAGATAGCAAATAGAGAAAACATTAAACAATATGCTTTGAAGTTTGGGTAAAATTGGTCTGTGACAGCTGCATAAAACAACCTGGTTCATTGACTCCTTCCAAATGTATATTTTGTCCTTTCATATCTTATATGGAACATAGTATCTCACTATATATGGAATAGATATAGTTTTTATTAGAGAGGATGAAAAACAGCTAAGTTTCATTAGATCATATCTAGCTGGAAAGCCGAGCTCCAGGAAGAAATTGAGTATCCCTGCAGGAGGAAAGGAAAAGGGTTCTGCAGAAATGCTGCCGTTCAGTGATTCCAGAGATATTCATTTCATCAATGAGCATTGCTGCACAAAGCATGCTGTAAGAACCTCAATTTGGGGGACGGTAGATTAGAGTTTGATTTGGGATTTTGTGGAAAATATTTTATATGGCATATATGAAATATTTTATCTTTTCTTTTGGAAAATTGACTTTATTATTTTAAAGGCAACTTGGATTTTTGAATTTAATGTTCAGCTCTTTTATCACATAAGATTTACCTTGAACTTCATATTTTACATGTTTAATCACTTGTTATCATAAGGAAGCTCAAGTTTTAGGATAAACCCATCTATTTTAGGATGCCCACTCTGATTAATATGCTATAATTAACTCTTAGCCTGAAACTGGTTCACCCTCTTAATTATATTGTGAGCAAATGGATGAGACATTTTATCCATTCTCCACATCACACATTTTGCTATTAATTTCCTGTAAGTAAAATCAAATAGCAAATGTCAATATCAGGAATAAACAACACTTCCAAATAAATTTTCTTAATAGAATGCTGGATTTAATATCTTATAACAGGCATAGAACTGCAAAATCTGTGGAAGAAGGAACTGGCTGTTAACATAAAATTGCATAGCTTGTAACTAATTTAAATTTTTGTGCATTCCTAAAATGTAAACAGATGTACTAGTTTTTAACCACTGACATTTATTTTCTCTCAAAAATCTATTATAATTTAATTTAAAATATATAAGTAGTTGTCATTTTTGACCAGTTGCAATAGGAATATGAGATTAATTTAACATATAAATGAAATAGAATGGAATGACATAGTTTTTAGTTCACTTTTGATACTGATAGCCTCTCTGGAGGGAAAGACCAGTTTTCTATGAACACGTAAACAGTTGATACTAAATATTTAATTACTGGGGATCCAATTATGGTTTTAAAATGAGAATAAACCTAAATATGATAATAGGTCAATATAGTATTACAAATATGAAAAGAGGAAGAACAAAGGGATTACGTGCTATACCCAGACAATATCATACTTTAAAAAGTATGGGATTGAAATAACTTCCTCATACTGCACCAAAGAACTAAGATGTTGACGCTGAAAATGTTTCTAGCTTTAGTTGTCAGCCTACATACTAGAGAAGCAAGCACATACTTACCTAAAAGGATAGCAACAAAAATTGAAAAAGCAAAGAATTTAAGTCTTGATCTGTAAGTGTATAGGAAACCAAGTATATTTACTAAAGAAGAGGCATCAATAAGTAGTGTAGTAGTATTTTGGAACTCCCATTACTAAAAGACAGAAATGAGGGATTCAAACCTCAGAAACTAACTATCTGAGTTCTGGAGGATAATATAATTATATCATCACTGTGTCTGCACGGTTGGTTTCTTCTGAAGGCTGTGAGGGAGAAGCCCTTCTTCTGTGTCCTTCTTAGTTTTTGGTGGCTTCATAATAATCGGTGACACATGTGGGGCAGTTAGCTCACGCGTGGGCGTGCGTGGATCTTGTTGGGTGGTTGTGGTTCCCATGTGTCTTCTTCCCCAGACAGCTCAGGAAGGTGCGGCAGCAGGGAGAAGCAGAAGCTGGGGATTTTTGACTGAGTTCACTCAGCTCAGTGCCTGGCAGAGCTGCAGGGCTCCGCCCAAGTGTGGGCTTAGGGAGTTCTCACTCAGTCTGATGTTCCATGGGGGGTAAGGGGGCAGGGCTCTTAAGTGAACCCAGAGGCCAGTGGTGGTCTCCATTCTGGGCTCCCAGATGCCGCTGGGGGGCCACAGATGAACAAAGAAGTGAGAGGAACAAGGTGGGAAAGAGAGGCCCTGACAGCGCCCCAACCAGGAAAGAGACTTTGTTACTGTACTCGCTTGGCTGGCTCGGCTAACTTGCTTGAATAGGGGTGGCCTCCATGGCTGGAACACAGAGAAGCCCTCCACAGAAGATTAGGCAACAGCTCAATACTCAGAGGTCCCCTCCATGGTTCTTCACTGCAGACCCCAAAGACACAAAGAAGTTCATAGTTCCAAAAGGTTTTATTGTCATGGTGAAAGGTTAATGAATCTGGCTGTATCCCCCATGTATGTCAGGGCAGACTTGACTTAATTAGGGAAGGAGGAGGGACAAGGATCTGGGAAGAAATATTGGCTATGCCCTCTGGGCTTTAGGTATCTCATTAATATGGAAATCTCTTGAGGACCTGAGGCCTGTAGTCATGTCCTCTACCTGTGGAAGGGCTGGTTGGGACATTGCTCTATTGGACTGCAAGGCGCTGATCAATGGAGGTCTTGGTCAAGTGTCAGGAGCCTGGAGTCTGGGGGCGTGGCCAAACACCTGCTGTTGTCCAAATAGGGTCCGGGGTTCCAGGCCTGCACTCTTCCAGGAAACAAGCTATCTTTCATGGTCCCACAGACACATATCTTGTTTTATTACACCCAGTCTTGTATTCTTTATTCATGTAGTATTCTTGTTGGTGTGTCTTGAACTAAATGCTCTGATTTGTTAAGTTGCAAATCTTATTGAATTAGGAACCCAAGCTACTGTGATACAATCTCATCACAATCTAAATATAATGGAAATGGATCTATTTCCTACTATAGTTAAATTCCAATACACCAAGAGTGAGGATTTACTCTGAATTCTAAGGAAACAGAGTATAATACATATTTGATTATAGCCATATAATATTCATTTTGCCCAAAGCAAAACAATTAACCTGACTTATTAAAATAGAACTCTATTATTCATGAAGCTTTGTTGTTTTTATAAATTCTGTGTGACATTTCAAGTCTATGTAAGTCTTTTTGTGAGGGACGGTAACTCTATGAAAATGTATCAAATATCTATGTTTTGATAGATATTTGGACTGATCATATTGTATTGTTGGATATCTACAAAGAAAACTCCAAAAAGCTAATAAATATTATAATTTACAGAAATGCTTAGTTCAAAGCATTTTTATTTATAGAATAATGGAAAAATTTTACTTCAAGGAGCAATGCAATGAAGTGTTTGTTATGAATGATAGCTATATGCGGGTGCTAGTGTTTATACCTCAATATGTTAACAATGTAACTAATGTGTCACAGACATTTACCTACACAACTCATGCACTTTAATAAATAAAGTCCTCACAAGAACCCATGGAGCCCATTTCAAAATCCCTGTTTGATTTTCATAACATTAAGTTAGGAATAGCATATGTAAATAGTTTATGTAATTCTGTTCAGTTTTTGATGTATCTAAGGAGAGATTTAAACTCTGTTAGGCACAAAAGTCTGCATAATAACCATATTTTAATAAAAACTTACATCTAAAATTGACAGGGAGATAGGTGTGATGAGGTCCTTTGTTAAGATAAAGTCTATTTTGCACGTAATTTCCACGAAAGTAAAATGAGAGGGTAGTGTGGCAAGCATTAGCCACTGTTTCTACAGTATCAGTGAATTGATTTTTTTTTTACTTTAGTATATTAAGATGTAAACTAATTGTTTTCATAATTAAAAATTGTATACAGCACATTATGCATTAGTTTATGAAACTGGTCATTTTAATGGAACTATCAATTTATAAATCTAAGATATAAATTTGGGCAAAAATATGGTTTTCTTAACAAAGAACCTGTCTTATTACATAATTGTTATTTGAAGCCTTCATTCATGAGCACTGCATTTAAATGACTTCCATCCTTCCTTCTTCCTCTAATTCCCTTCATGTTTCCACACCACAAAATTCAGGATCTTTTATCTATTATTGTTATATATGTATTTAAAAGTATACATGTATATATGCATATATATATATACACACATATAACATACTGACTCAATTTAACTTTGCTTACATGCATATATATTTATGACCAATTACATGGTTCAGAGCAAGCTACATGGAGCTCAACTCTAGAGGAAGCTGATTCTCTCTTTTTTTTTTTTTTTTCAGAAGCCATTGACAATATTGAATGTCTGCCACAAGGACTGTGTGTGGAATATAAGCTGCTGCAGGAGATGAGTGAATGGTAATTCTACTCAGGTATAACACCATGTAGTCCAAAAATGACTGGTTATCAAGATATCCATTATAGCAAATTTTGCCACAATGACAAGGTTTTTTTTTGGGGGGGGGGGCATGCAACCAACAACTATAATTACTGTTAAGGCCCTTTTAATGAGAAAGAATGAATGACTTGTAGTAGAGACCTAGCCAGTTACGTATTACTGAAAATCTCCTATTCCTAAGTCAATATATTTTCAACTTAGCACTCACTCTTAAAATCACAGAAAACCATAGCTCTCATCCTTCTTCAAAGAAGCTGCCTTTTGCAACCAACAAACACTATTAAAGAGATTCACAACCAGTACCCATCCCAGCTGACACATCTGCAATGCACCTTATATATCTAAGGATCGATGCAATTGTGGAAGATAGAGTAGAAAGATTGTGTTACCTGGTTTGTAATCCTAACTGTTACATGGTAAACTGCAGAGATAAATATGTCATTTAACTTTCCCATCTTTGAAAATCTTTTAGAAGAGGTAAGAAATATAGAAGATCCAGAAGACACAACAGACTAAAAAATGTATTCTGTAGACTTGAAACAATATTTCTAAAAAATAGCTTACAAGATATGTAGTCATCTGCACCAGGAGAGGGATTCCTTGAGCCTTACATTTACAGCTAGACTATTGGCTTTGGATAATTTCCTAGGAAGGAAGAATCTTTGTTTTTAACATATTTACCTGTAGTTGAGCTCACCAGATATTAAAGAGTAGTTTCAAACCCATGGCCACACAGACAGCACCAGTTAAAACTAAGTGAACTAGAAAAAATGAATAGTCATGAATATATGAGAATTTTTGAAGTGGGTAACCATAGGGAGTAGGAGATGTGTTGGGGGGCCGACTTTTAGCAGAAAGTGGCTATCAGCTTTGCAGCCATCTTGAGCCATATACCCTGACATGAGACATGTATTACAATAGCCTACAACAGCTGAGCACACTCTGATAACATCTTGCTTTGGATACCCAGGACTTTTCTTGGGTGTGTGAGATTAAAGGTGTGTGACTTAAGAGTGTGACCTAGAGATCGGATTTAGAGACAAGACCTAAGGGCATGATTAAAGGTGTAAGTTAGAGGCCTGGCTTAGAAGTGAGGCATGTAAAAGGCAGAGGCAGATGGCAGAGAGATATACTCTTTAGAGAATCAGACACTTTAGAGAGTACAACTTAGAGAGTAGAGAACAATTTGGAGTAACAGAGATTCAGACACTAGGAGTAGGAGTAGACATTAGAGACTCGGAAGAGAACTGATTGAGTACAACTAGGAACTCAAGACTTGGGACTTGGACTAGGAAGAGAGACTGAAGAATAAACGGGATTGGAACACACTCTGTCTGGTCTCCATTCTTCGAGTCCGTCCTCACTCTCTCTCTTGCTGAACCCTGACCCGCAGACTGGAGCGGCAGCTTGAGCCAGGAAACAGTGGCCGCCAAGCATGGAGTGGAGAGGGCCGCAACATTTTTGGCTGCCCAAAGTGGGGCAGCCCGGGCCTCAACATTTTGCTCGGGCCGAGACAGAGATGAGTTAGGGTGAGTATTAAGAGTGGTTAGAATATATTTTGTAGATATATGAAATTGTTTAATAACTGATATAATTAATAAAAATAAATAAGTTTTATAAAATTAAAACAGAAAACATGTATACATATTGATTGGTTAATTTTCTATTATCATGGTAAACACAATGATCAAAGTAACTTTTATAACAAAGAGTTTATTTTCAAATAATAGCTATGTTGGTAGAGCAAGGAAAACAGTCTGTGATTCTAGAGCAGGGTTAATAGTTAATGCAAAGAATCAGAGTGTAGCAGGCAGCAGGAACTGAAGCAGCAGCTGAGAACTGACCCCTAAAACCACAAACAGAAAGCAAAGAGTAAACGTATGAAATGGAATGAGTTTTTGAAACCTCTAAGCAGAACCCCAGTGTTATACTTCTGCTTTGGTATGTAAAATATGTATTATAATCCCTTGTCCCAGGTCTGAAACCAAACATCACAGTCTTTCGTTGGTTATAAATGAATACAGGGTGTTGGGAGTCAACTTCTAACAGAAAGTGGCTATCATCCTTATAGCCATCTCAAGCCATATACAAGAGAATTGTTTTCAACAGCCTATAACAGCTGAGCACACTCTGATAAACATCTTGTTTTTCCCACATATCTTGTTTTGCTGCAAGGAGCATGTGATAGCCACACCTGCAAGGCACCTGGTATCCACGCCTACAAGGCACGTGGCAAAAGTATATAAATACCCCAAACTTCCCTTCAATGAGAGAGAAAATAAAAGAGACTCGAGAGACTTGATCAGAACCTCTGTCTTGTCTCCATTCTTTGAGTCTCTTCCCCTTCATCCCCACTCTCTCTCTTGCTAGAACATGACCTGCAGACTGGAGCAGCAACTTGGGCCGATTTGGGGTCACAGTTTTGGAATGTGAGTAAAAGCTGGAATGTTGGCCAAGTCTGGGAAGATATGGTTGTCTTACTGCTGTCTAGATTGTAGGACCATCTTGAAGTAGCAATGTATAAGTCCAGTTGAAGCAGTTTGTGAGGTTGGGCCAGAGCTATAGGAAGAAGCATCCCAGCCCCTGGGCTGGAAAGTACAGGGTTGGGGACAGGATATGCTGGGTAGGGACTGAGAGATACTAGAATAACATGGATACCAGGTCTGCTTTGGTATGTAAAATATGCACCTCAGACCCTTTTCGGGGTCTACCCAAAACTTCCTTCATCAAGATCATACTCCTTAATTCTTCCCAAACAGCCACAAATTGAGAACCAAGTATTCAAACATGTGAAACTTAGAAGAAACACTTCATTGAAGCCAACCAATATGCTCCCTAAAGGTATTCTGTAATAATCTACATAAAGTGTTTTTTTTTCTTTTTTTTTTTCTTGGATATTTTATTTACATTTCAGATTCCATTGGCTCAGCTGTTAAAGGCTAGGCTCACAACCAAAAATATAAGAGTAAATAAAATGTTTTTAAGAGCTGGATATATAGCCCACTAGTAAAGTACTTGCCTAGTAAAGCTTCAAGTTCCATTTGTATCAATGCAAAAATAATATAAGTAATTATAATTATATCTTATACATTATTAATTATGATAATATACAGTTAAGATATAACAAAATAAAATATCTGATATACAGTCATAGATGTTTATATTTAATGTTCGCTAAATAAAATGTGATAATAAGTACAAAGTCATTGGTCATTTAAGTTGTTTCTCTCTAGATAAACTTTTTAAAAATGTTTTAATTCAAGCCTCAAGCAGCTAGATATGCTGGTAAAATATAAATAGATTGCATGTTTTATGCAATTAACCCAGGGACAGATGGAAAACTCAGGATGCTTCATGTAACCCAATTTGTGTATATGACCCAATGCCCTTCAAATGTGTATGTCAAAAGACCTATTGTTAAGTCCTTGGAATACTGGCTTTTAATCGCTATTATAGAACACACTCTGATTAGGGTGCTCTGAGTAGCTGTAGGAGCTTTGAAAACAAATCAATATATCGTGGACCTGTATAAATTTTCAACAAATCCCAACTTCTTAAATAATGCTTACATTAAAAAAAAAGAACAAAGAAAGTTAGAGAAATGTCAATGAAGAAAGGTTTCAAAGAGAAAAAATTCAAATTCAAACTCAAATTCCCATCACTTTATTTGTTCAGTTGTACAGAAAGAGCCTGCACAGTCCACAGTATACCTGCTAAGACTATCTTGTGCAAAGGAAAGGGTAGCATTCCTGAGTCATTTTTTTCTTTTCCTTGTGTTTTCTTGGGATCAAACTCAGGTGGTCAGGTTTAGCAGCAAGCACCTCTACACCCTGAACTATGCTATCTCCTTTCACAGTTTCCTAACGTCTCATAGTACACTTCATCATCATATTATATACTACCCTCATTGTCTGCAGATTGAATCTGGTGGTGGATGGAGAGAGATGCAACTCAAATAGTACTTAATTGCAATTGTACACAAAGTAAATTAAGCCCAGGGTAAAAGCTCTGTTTTGGTTTAAATATAACTTCAGAGACTGTACAAATGGTATCTGGTTTTATTATCTAATTCAAATGTAGTTTTATTAATCAAACATAGACATATTGAAAATCTGTTGCTTCATTTGGCATTTCTTGCTAAAATAATTACATGTTCCAGTGTAATAGGCTTATATCCCTAAGGCACTCAGGATGACCTCAGAAAATTCTGTTAAATGTTGAAGGAATAAAACATCAGGGACAGCTAGACTTTGAAGTATATGGAAGAAATTCAGATTATGGTACTAGAAAACTGTGTGGAAGTCTGAGCAGTAACTATGGTGATCATTTGAGTGTTCAACTTTTACTCAGATAATTTTCTGCCTCATTTATGTCAAAAGATAAATTCTTCCTTACAGGCTAGAAAAACACTAGAAGACCTTTGGCTGTGACAAGGATATATGAAGGTGGTGGTATCTATGACACAGAGGAAAAATACAAGAAAACAGTTTGGTTATAGTTTCAATGATTGTATCTGTAAGATAGCCCGCTAAAATATGTTCTACTCCCACCATATCTGGAATTATGGATTTGGTTCAGTTTATTTTTAATGTTCAGGATTCTCAGTTTGACCCTTTCTGCATTTTGGTATTATAATTTGATCACAACTCTTTGCCAAATCAAATATAGAAAACAGATAATGTATTTCAAACATACTACTGTGTGAAATTAATGCAGTTGCTTTCTTCTTGATTTTGAACTCTTATATAATGTCATGTGTTTGATCTGTGCTTAATGTTAGTTTTGGGTAGGCACACTCAGAATATTTCAATGTTTATGTATAATAATCTATTCTTGCATATTTAAAATAATGGGCTAATCATTTTAGTTATATTTAGATGTGTAAGATTAAGTAATATTATAATATAGTCATGTGTTTTTGATTTATTGTACCAAATACATAGGTAAAGCAAAAATGAAAGAAATGAAATTAAGAGAAATGTGTAGATAATTTTACTGATACACAAATGTGTATGGGACCAGACAGTGGGGATTGGAGAAAGCTACATTAACATGTTAAAGAAGCCAGTAAGCAGAGAAAAATGGAAAAGCCTTCCTTACATGGATTGCACACAATGACTAGAGCCTCTTGAAAGCATCTCACAAATGTTTGAAAGGACAGAGCAGTGTAAATGACCAACGAAGGGCTGTGATCTTCAGGACTGGTCCTTTAGAAGCAGAGGTTCTATCTCTGCTCACTATCCCAACCCCATTCTTGGGAGTACTTTCCTAAGTATTCCTAAGAATCTCTATTTCTATATTTCTACTCATATACTCCCATATTTCTATTTCTATTCACCTTTAGCTGGTTCAATGTATTGTTTTGAGACAGAAGAAACATCACTCTATGCCCCAGGTCGCAGTAACAATCCTGTAAGAGCACAAATTGTTAGCCAAGAGGGGTCTAATATGGTACACATTTATTCCTTTCTCTTTTGTGTTTCCTTTTTGATTCAGGAATACTGTGATTTCATTGAGAACAATGGTGCTTTTATGGCCCCTCTATAAACTAGACTTGAGCAACTATGGTCTTGGAAATGTCATGGCCACCAAGCCTCCTCAAGTCAATAGCTTTCCTGGGGTAGTGTCTTAAGAGTTTGGAAAAAAATGAAACTCTTCACTACAAAGGATGAAATTTAGAGGGAGGTTTATTTTAAATTTATAGTGGTAACTGAAGAGGGGGTCACAGAAGGCAGAGCAGGAAGGATCTGAGGAAAAGAGAACAATCAATATATTAGTCCTGTTTCTTTTTTGTTTTTGTTTGTTTTGTTTTTGCTTTTGTTGTTGTTAAGCACTTAGAATAGAAACAGGATTTGTCAATCCAGTTGTCCAAGAATGATGTGTAAGTACTCTTCAGTTTCAGTTACATAGTCAAGTAGTCTCAAGGCAGATCTGTGGAATTTTTAATCAGGAACCAGAACTGTAATCCTTTTGCCATTTATGGTCTATAGTGAGGATATTCTAAGAAGTGGTACATTAGTATGTCCGCTTCACCTCATAAATTTCTATCTCTCATTATAAGCATTTTCATTCATAATGGACAAGTACTCCTATGTCATGCTGCTATCTGGAAACCTTTTTGTCCTCTGTCTTTCTCTCCTTTTTATCATGGCCAATGGTGCTGAAGTTTCAGATTGTACCTTTATCATCTCTCTTGACCGATGAGAATTTAGCTGAATATATACCAGGGCAAAAGAGGCACAATGCCAAGAGTATGATTAAGAATGATAGTACTTTGTACTTTCTGACGAGTAAATACCAGAGACTCACTTGGATCCACAGGACTCAGCACTGGGGCTGAGAGCTATACAAATTTCTGTTGGGGACATACTTGCACAGCTATCAGCTCAGCCATGATGGCAATGCTTAAGTGGTTTCTATGGGTTTCCAATGGTTCTAGGATCTCAGAGCACTACCATCTCCCAAAATTTCCAATGTTGCCAGCATTTATGTGTTCCAAATCTTCCATCTATCTTTCAAAAAATATGGTTGCCAAACAAGACCTAACCAAGCATAGAACCAATAGATATGCTAGCATGGAGGTGGAGTGTCTCATGGGGCTGAACCTACAGATGAAGAACTATAGGCAAGATTTAAGACCAAAACCAGAAGAAACAGTCCTCCCCAGGATAAGTACTTTAATTAGCTATTCAATATCCCATGACCAGCACATGCACATAATTGAATAAAAAGAGGCCATGAATCTCAAAGTGATTGATGGGCATATATAGAAGTGTAAGAAAGTGAAGAGGAGAAAATATGCAATTAATTTGTAAATTAAAAGTACATAAAAGTAAAAATAAATAAATAAAATAAAATGATAATGAAAGTCAGACCCAGATGTAGTACAATCCTCACCTGAATTTTGAATGCAATGTTTTCTTCCAGTATCATAATGCTTTCTGGCTTCTAGGTCACTCCATAGTTTTATTCCACCTTACCTCCTACTACTTTGTAGTACATACCACTACTGCTTTGTGGAGTCCTAACACTTCTTGATTCTTCTCAAGAGTCTATAGTTGATTGTAAGTGTGGGACCACTTTTACTTGAGCATTAGATTCAAAGGTGGGGGACAGGATCATTGCCTTTTGTCAGTTTTAACATGAGTGGAATTTTAAAATAAAAAAGGCAAAGCTATCACTTAAGAAAATAAGAGGATTTCCCCACATATGGGGCCATGTTATATGGCAAGTGTTTTATTGAAAATTTGTAGAGAAGGGATAAATTGTGATATGAGAATTGATGGCCCCACACATAGGGGCATATAAAGATGCTTAGCTTTGGACTGAGCATTATTCTTTGTAATGAGCACTATTGAGAGAGAGTCTTGTTACAATATCATTATCCCACTGTGGCAAAGTGAAAAGCTTCAGAGGTGCTGGGGGCAACATCAGAACATAGAGAGCTTGTTAGGGAAACAATAAATTGAGAGTAACTTGAGATACAAACTAGTTTTTCTGCTCTGTCTGTGGCTGTCTCTAAACATGGCCAAGAAAAACTCTTTGAGAGTCAGGAAGGAGGTTGTTCTAATGTGTTCAATTCCTTTGAAGTCTTTGAGAATGGATGAGGGCCTGGTACTTATCACTTTATTGAATAATCTTTAGATTTCATGCTGCAGTGCAGCTTCAGAACTAATACAAATTGACTGTAAGAATCTAAAATATAAAAGAGCCTCATATTTTACTAAAAACACATTTTGCCTCAATGTAATCTGGGTAATGAGGAAAGAATGACCAACGATGGAAGCAAACCATTTTTGCCTGAAGTCAATTTCTGATTTGACTTTTATTTTTGAAATCCATAACATCAAGCAGTAATCTTAGAAAAAAAGGAAAACGACATCCCCAATCTCACATGTTTAATATAAGCAATAATGTACGTATATAGGCAAGAAAATACTCATGTGGGCATAGCCTAACATGAAGAAAAAATAGGAAGAATGACTGAACATATGTAATGGACATGAGTTATGAAAGCTGATCATTTTTGCAGTTTTAATGTTCTGGATATTTTTGGTTTTGGTGTAGATAAGTCCATAACAACGTCTATTGTGAATGCCTCCTATAATAGCAGTTTACTAGTGCAAATTTAAGTTATGGTTAATTTTAATTTTGGTGTATGACATTTTATATATTAGCAAGTTTGTTTATAATAGCATTTATGAAATGTTGATTCTTGTTATCATTATTATTATTATCATCACTATTTAACCTTTTTTTGCAGTCCAGTAGTTAACCCCCTCCCTGTCCATCCTCTGACAGTTCCACTTTCCATACCTCTTCACCCTAATTCCAAGAGGATGTCCCCATCATGGCAGGTCCTCTTCCATCCAAATCAAGGATGATACCTCTGATTTCTTGCTTGACCTCACTCTGTCCAATATTTGACTCTAAAAAAAAATGGTAACAAGGCTCAGGTAAAGTATGTTTTCTCACTACAGAACTGTACTGTACCTCCACATTCTCTCATTTATTCCATGTTATAGGAAAAGGGAACTTGGATCTACAGACTATACATGAAGTTCCTGCCTTTCATGCACTCTTGTACCTACAATACTTTCCATAGGAGGATCCCAACAAAATTCAGAGGTAATTGCAATTCCTATTCCTTTATCAACTGTAGACACTCAGCTCTGCAATGCACATGGAGGAAGCATCTATACAGAATATCACTGGACAACAAGAGCACGCTAACTGGTCTCATCTAAATTTGTCCCTACTTTCATTTTCCCTTGACATATGGGAATAAACAAGAACCTAAATTCTCTGCCATCATATCAAAACAAATTTATACCTTCCAGCTGCTTTCTCAAATAGATAAAAAGTTCTTTCTTCTGCCATGCCTGCTGATCTGTTTTTTTCTTCCTTTTTAACTCTTCAGAGGATATTGTTAAAACTTAACACACATATCCATGTTAGCTTAGAATTTTCAATAATATAGAAACCTTAGGCTCTACAGCCTCCACTATTTGACACTTCCATTTCAAATACTGAGCAAATGAGACCTTAAGAAAGGGATGAATCATACAGGATATTGGTGCATTAGAGACAGAAGGTACCCAATAAAACAGAATGACAGAGAAAAAAAGGTAGTATTTACAGATTCCCCAAGAGTTCACCTTGGTTCCTAGAAACGCAGGTTAAAATAGACCTTTTAAACATGTTAACATAATGCTATCATACAAGCTTATAATTGTTATCAATCCACTGTTTGTATGGTGTATTATTTTAAGACATAATAGACCACCACTCACTGTGTCCCTATGATCGCCTGAAATATCACAGTAATAAAATCTATGGCTACATGATTTCTCTCATTCATTTTTCACTGTTCACTGAAATTTATTTTGTGTTCCTCATTTAGTATTTTTTGTCATGGGTAATTGAAAAGTGCAGGTGTATTTGTATGTGAATGTGTTTGTGGTTATAATAAAACATCTTTTCATTTTTATTCTTTTCTTCCCTTCTCTAACTACTTCAGTGTCCCTCCTATTCACTCTTAAGTTCAAATTCATGACTTCATCTTTATGATTGTTACATGTGCATGTGTAATTACAACTTTCTTAGTCCAGTCATCATTCCACAGTAACATAACACACACACACACACACACACACATACACACACACACATGTGCACACACACACACACACACGCACACACACGCACACACATGCACACACACACACACACACACACTTGAAGTATCAGATGAAGACTGCAACAGAAATCTTCACCTAGTCAAATGAAAACAACTGAACATTAAGTGGCCAATAGCAATTGATACATTTACAACAAAACAATTATACCTAAGGCTCAGAAGGCTTAGAGACAATAATGGAAGGGGATGCAGACAGGTTGTAAGCCAGAGGACCAGCACAACTGCTGTGAGAATATCTTCTATATATGACAGGAAAGCTACACCTAGAGACTTGGAAAAACATGGTCATTTAAACAAGATGAATGTTTGATGAAAATTCCACAAGATCACAAGATGCCAATTCTGAATAAAGAGCTACAGACAACTGATGTGTGAAGAGAGGAGAGAGAAAGAGAGAGAGAGAGAGAGAGAGAGAGAGAGAGAGAGAGAGAGAGAGAGAGATTTTCAGCTTTTTCCAGGGATGAGGCCTCTGGAAGGTTATCTAATCCATAGGTCAGTGCAAGTGCATGTAACCATGTTACTCTGGCTTACATTGTGTTTTTAATCTCAGAAAATCTGCAGTTTATATATTTTACCATTTCAAGTTAAATTTCCTGTGCTATGTAGGTTTTGAGCTAACCCCTTCTATAGAAAAGGTAATGTTCCTTCTCTAACCAATAAAGTAGAAAATCTTGTGGTCCCTCATGCATGAATTATACCCCTCATAAGCATGGGAATAGTTACAGGAAACATATAGACTATCACCTGTCTACCACTCTCAGAATATTGCATTTTTAGATATGCATCTCTCAAAGTGTAGGTGTGGCAATTAAATGAAGTCTTAAAGAAAACCACAATAAGAATAATAATTAAATATACCAAATGCAATAAAAGATAAGAAATTCGTTTCTAGCTAAACTAGGTAAAATAACCTTGGCATTCTCACAAACAGCTCATGATATACAAATGCAGGTGAAAACACTTTAATGTAAATGACATGTCTTCACATGTCATGAGCCTTGTGGCCAAATGATTTTGGAGTGGATATCATTTTCTTGCTTGGTAGCCTACTCATCTATTCCTATTCTCAGAAATATTTTCTTCTATGTCTAACCATGTGTTCCTGGTATGATTCTTTGTGCTGGAACACAAGAGCCTAGAAACTTCAGTAGGTGATTTGGGATTTGGATCCATGTCTATAGCATGTACAGAATATCAATAAAATATAGCACAAATGTGGAAGGAATCAGAAAATCTTTTTCTTTCAATTCCAAATATTACTATCCATATTCTTTGAATTCAAACATCAATCTTTTGCCTTATGGAACACCTGAAAGTCTTCTAAATAGCCGTGACCCAGGAAAACTTCTTGATCAGAGTGGTTTATTCATATAAGACATAAAGCGTGAACAACTTTCCAATCCAGAGCTATGTTTCAGTTCTCCATGTGTGATGTCTTTTAAATTCTGGAAGGTTATTGTAAGAAAAGAAAAACCCTAAATATACTTTATATAATTATGTAAGAAATTAATGAAATTAAGATGGCATAAATAAGACCAGATTTGCCTGCTGGTTGTTTTGCTTTTGACTTCTTCATGTACAGCAAAATAATGCACTTTGGTAAATAAATTTAGGTAAAATATAAACACTGTATATAGATTTGTATAAGCTAAGGTTTTATGGACATTTATTATGATAGAATGAAGCTTATACATATAACATAAATAATTATTTACAAAATGGTGATTTTATTCAATAAAATGGGGCTTATTTCTAAAATTCAAAACAAAGAAAAATGGATCTTAAAGTAATCTGGAATTTTGTGCTTTGTTAGTTTTAAAATCTTTCCTCCTAATACCCAAGCTTCTTTATGTTAACTTTGAAGCAAAGGGCAAATGCTTTTGCATCTTCATATCTGTGATTTTTTGAATAGATTGTCTAAGTTTTCTGCCAAGTATGATATATTATAAACTAACTTTTTATGTTATGAAGGAAAGTTGGTAATACTTTTCTTAATTAGCTTTGGTGGGAAACACGAATAACCTTTGGGTCTTTTTGCCACACAGTTTCTCTGGAACTGAACCGGCAAAGTTAAATATAACAGCTACTAATAACAAGCCTTTATATTGCCCTTCACTGATAAATAACTAACTTGTAGCCGCCTGAGGCCACAAGTCAACTGGGTTCACCTGAAAGGGGGGCTGGGAATGAAAGGGGAAGGAGGGCGAGAAGAGATGAGGCCAAGACAAAGTTCTCTGATCAAGGCCCCAAGCTTTAATGTTCAGCTCTCAATTTAAAGGGGAAGACCCAACACACAACCCCTCCTGGTTTCAGATGGGTGGGATAATCCATAGTCCATTCCAGGTCACTGCCGGAGATGTCTCAAGGCAAGCCCAGGGGCAGTTCTGCTTCTGTGTTCCGGGCAGCCAAGGTGGGTAACTCCACCTAGATGCTGTTACTTGACCTTGTTGTGGTAAACAATGTCTCTCAGGCTTGCTCATGGTGGGGGGAAGGTACAGTTTCTCCTGTTTTGGTTAACTTAAAAAGAAAAGAGAGAGGTGAAACAGGAATAGGGTTGTTGTGATATCTGCCTACTTCCTGCTGACATTGGGGGCGACGTGTCTCTAGGGGGAACCTAGAAGAATGGGTATGGGGGATGTAGGAGAGTTGGCTGTGTCCTGCTGTCCAGGGTTTATGGAGCCCATCTGAGGATAGGTCAGGAGGAACAGGTCCAGTAGAAGCAGCTGTGTTGGGTACACGATTTCATCCCATCTGGGGTACTGAGTAGCCGGGCTTGTTGGGAGAGATCTTGTATGAAGGCAACTTATCTGCTTGAGACACAAGGTTCAAAAGTTAACAGCAACATGATTATCCAAGCCAAGTATAGCCCTCTGTTTCAGTGTTTTTCCATGGAGACACAAGAGTTTGTTAGCAGGCATGAATGCCAGGCCTATTGCTGAATTTAGGCCCCCAGTGTACAGGCAGGGCTGTCCCTGACATCTCATCTCTTCTCCAAGTATAAAAGGACCGTGGCAATTCTAATCTTACCAAGGTGGGGATAGAGGCCTGACCTCCAATAATTAAAGAGGACCTTGTAATGGCTCCAGTCCTCCTGTCGTTGTTCAGTAAGGCCTGAGGGCCATACCCATCCCGATGTCTTTTTCCTGGAGAGAAGATACTTTCAACATCAACCCCTATGCAGTCAGGCTTGTCCCTCAGGGAACCCAGAAACATATTTTTAACTTTTATTTATATTCCCTTGCAGTGCTTAGCCTCACAGCCTTAGCAAAAATTCAGATCACCAGATAGAGGGGGTTCTGGGTGGCCCCTCTCTGCTTGGTCTAGGGGCAGAAGTCCCCTCTTTTAAGTTGGGTGGAGATGAGACTTGGGAACACCCTGGATAGAGTAACAACCTTATCTAGAGTCTTGGGTCCTCCATGGCTAACATACTCTGACTAGATTTGTTATCAGATTCTTCATTATCAGAATCATAATTATTAAGCTCAAGATCTGCGTCCACTTGACGGACCAATCTTTCAGACAGCCATAGGGCTCCATTTTTTTTTCTGAAAAAATACAGACTGATCCACGACCCCAAATTAAGACAGGGTCAGAACCGTTCCAAGAATTAGTTAGGGGGTCTCTCCATTAGACCCTGGAAGTGACTGGATGCCAGTGGCGATGATCTGCTGCACACTGACCTTTAACATCAGTTTGCAGAAAATTTAAAAGAAATAACACAAAAGCAAGATGTGCTTTTGGTGACCTTGGAGGGTATAATTACCCCCTCCCCCTTTTAGTTTAAAAAGCCAACTTTTTAGAGTTTTTGTAAAATCAGGGAAGAAGCACCAATAGCTGTTTTTCCCACACTCAGAGAGTTATAAAGATATTAAAGTCTTATAATCTCTCTTTCACAATTTTTTTCCTTGAGGATAATAAGGAATTTCAATATTAAATTGTCAATAAAACATCTCAAATGTTTGACTGTAGTCAAATAACTGTAATAGCCAGTTCCATTACCTGTCTTAGTCTGGTATGGAACACCAATCACAGGAAAATAATATAGGCAATAACTAATTATATTTTTAGTTGTTTCTTTTGTTAAAGTAGTTGCAACTAAAAAGTCTAAAAAGTGTCAAGTCACATGTACATATTTTAATTTTTTTTAAATCAAAAATAAGTAACAGCTATTTGCCAAAATTGATTACATAAGTCCTCAAGGTTTAACACCATTATGAAAAAAAAATTGACTATACTGAAAACAAGTTTTTGCAATTTAACTTGCACACTTTTTAGAAATGCCAAATTATTGTATCAAGCTATTACTATTTTGATGCTGTAAAGAATAAGATAGTATGGCCAATTATTTGCGAGGCCTATAATCTGTCTAGTATACAAATCTGCTCTGGCATTGCCCTGGGGTTCAGGCAATCCAATGAGCTTATAAATGTTTTATAAGGTTAAGAAACAGTACATGTTTTTAAAATTAAGCTGTATTTTTATAAATAACTATAAAATTTGAGAATTAGCAATATCTAAAAAACGAACAATTTTAAGCAATTATAAATTATGAGCCATTTACTGGCTATAAGTATATAAATTGAAAGCTTGATTTTCTAGTATTTTAAACAGTGGCTACAACACATAATTTAATTATTTGTGCTCAAGTAGGGGAAACTCAAGAAAATAAACATGTGATCTAAATATGTGATCTAATTACATATACTGCCTTCTCAATAGATGAGGCATCTGTAAATACAGCAAATGTCTTTTCTATGAGCTGCATGCGTAGTAAATTTCAGGAAATATAAAAGCATGCAGAGAAAAACTGTAACAACTTTTGGATAGTGATCACCAAATTTGCTTAAAATGTTTGCCATAATAGGCCAAATATCATTTTTCAATAACCAATTTAATTGCTATTTCGAATAGGGAATAAACATTTTATTGAAAATGTTTTTAGGATTCTATCTTACAATCTTTTATTAACACAAACTTTACTTGTAGATGAAGAAGGATGAATCTACATTAATGGTTTCTTTTGCCAAAGGGCTGCTGTGGACATATGAGTAATAATAACACAAACAGCCAACAATTTTCATAGTCTATATAATTTGTCTGTTGATAATTAACAGCTTACTCTACTTTCTGTAAAGCTATTTTTCCTTTAGTTAATTGTCAAGGGGAATTAGGACTTGTATCTCCCTTGAGAATATTAAACATAGGTTCAAATCCTCTTATGGTAAGCTTAACATGAGGTTTTAGCCAAATAATATCTCTTAACAACTTTTGAAAATCATTAAACACAAATCAAATTAAAAGCAAACCATTTCCTGTTTGCATGTACACCTACAAGCCAGAAGAGGACACTAGATCCCACCACAAATGGTTGTGAGCCACCACGTGATTGTTGGGAACCGAACTCATATTTTTGGTTGTGGGCATAGCCTTTAACGGCTGAGCCATCTCTCCAGCCCTAACTATCTTTTATTAGAATTTTCTGTGCCACAATCTGTTTGGGATATAACTGAGGTCTCAAATATTGAAAAGATATTGCCTTTGAATCTTTTCTGGAGCAACAAGTACTCCAAATTTTTAAAGCTTGTTATATTAGAGCAAAGGCTTGCAGAAAAACTTCTTTAGAGAGTTCAACTAATAAAATCATACAAGGAATAACATACACTAAACGATTCAAAACTCTTAATTTCTTATATTAAAGTAACAAATATATATATATATATATATATATATATATATATATATATATATATACATACCATGGATTCTCAATTACCAGAAATGTAAAGGAATGATATAAAAACAATCTTCTAGATCTATAATAATTATATACATATTTACTGAAATGGCAGCTGGAGTAGGCAAGTCAGGCTGTAATGTCCCATTAGTTTTATAAATCTTAAGTTTGAACTTTGTTTTGGATTAATTCAATAACCAATCTTTTTTAGTTGAGTGAGTATCAGATGAATGTCAAGCTGAAGGCAATCTTCTAATAATTGTTACATAACTTAAGATTGGGTCTCTTGCTAGTATCAGACTGAACCCAATATATATTAGAAGAACCAAAGCCATCTTGTCCTTTCTCTTTCTAAACAATTTGGAAGGAACTAGATGCAAAGGAAAACAAGTTGAACAATTCTTTTTCCAGCAGGTAGTTACAATGTCATGGGGGAAGCAGCCATTATTTAAATTTCTCCAGCATAATCATTACAACTCTTGGCCCTGAAGACTGTTGTAAATGTCTTTGGGCCTGAGGTTGACCCTTCCAAGGAACAAACAAGGCAATAAACAAATTCCAGAAAACACCCTTCAAGGGGCTGGTCAGGATGACAGAGGCAAAAAGAGTATTTGTCACACAAGCTTCTGCTGCACCCATTGTATATCAACTTAATTCAAATGTAAATGTTTTTAATCTTGGCCTATATCATGAGGCCTGGCCCAGAGATTATCTTTCCTGCACCAAGGATAAATGTGTCATGTGACCGGATTATTTGCTTGTGCCTGTTTTTGAGACAGTCATTTTTAAAAGTGACTTGAATCTCCACATTTAAAAACATCTTTTATCTTTACGGTTCTGTGCAAGCATTGTTGTACAATGGTCCCTTGTAAGGCAGCAGCCATGGACAGACCCTGATTGTAAGAGGGCCCAATTTTAACGCAAAGATGAATGTATCCATGTAAGTCTGTCTCTGCTTTGTACAACAGGCTGCATTAGCATTCTCATAAGCCAAATGAGTAACAAAAGGAATTCCTGTTTGAGGATCTCCAAAAATTCTACCAGCTGCTTTCAGCATCCTGTCCACGAATTTCTGGAATGGTTCCTCAGAACCCTGTTTAATACTGAATAAATTTCCACTAAGATCCCCTTTAGTAGGTAATTGATTTCAAGCACAGCAGTCAACCATTGCAATCTATGTATACACTCCTGCAGGCAGTTTAACCTGATTAGCATTACCTTCATATTAACCTTCTCATAGAAGCATGTTAAGATCCCAATCTACATTGCCTACCTGGGCAATCATCATGGCGGTTTTCTTACTGGTATCATGCCATTTTGAGCTCCAAAGCAAGTAATCTCCTCCTGACAAAGTAGCCTTACATATAGTTTTCCAATATTTGGGCATTAAATTTGCTTCTATCACAGTATCCAATAAAGCTTGTGTGAAGGGGTCAGTAGACCCATATTGTGTCACAATTGTTTTTTAACTGTTTTATTTAACTCTACCTGTTCTAGCCTTTCTTCTATAAACATAAACATAGTCAAAAAATCTCAAGCTCATGATTGAACTGCCTGTCAGCTACAGCCAAAGGAATGTTGGCAGTTAACCACATTTTTAAGTTTCCTTTGCAATATTAGCATATAACCATAATTTTTGGAAACAAAACCGATTTTTAACAATGTAAGCAATCTATTTTCTCTAAAATCAACACCAAGTGGATTACTTTTACATTACAAAGTTTGGCTGCCAGTTCTTATATATGAATGAACAATAGTGCAGCCTTTAATATCTCACTAAATAGACATTGCTTTGATATCTTTTATATATCTGGTTTTTGAATGACTAACCCTGTGTTACCAGTTTTAATCCAACTTTTTGTTGCTAAAGTTGTAAATTTTTAATCAAACCCAATAACTTATAGGCCAATAATTTATAACCAAAATATGTAGAACATATTTATACCTTAAAACCAATTGCAAACAAAAATGAAGTAACAACACATCTTATATATTTAAACCAAACAAAATTTCTTGCTTTTTCTAGCCACAATTCTAAAATAAAAGCACCTTGTCACAGAGATTCTTCCAGGACAAACAACTCTTAACTTCCTTATTTAATCCAAAAAAACTGCCTGTCCCTTTAAAAGCAGCCTTTCCAGCTCAGCTTGACTTTTAGCTACAGGTGTTAAGCAAACTTATCAGCCGCTGCTCTACTAAAACTGCCTTTGAAAACCAAGTTAAACTAGACCAAGTGTAGAATCAAGCAATTTTAACAATCTTTTAAACATTAAACATAGAACATAAAACAAAGACGACCAATCATTCATACAACAAGACACGTGGACAGAAAACACAATGAGACACGTGGACATTGGTGCACCAAGGACAAGACAATAAACAAAGAAAGCAGGACTAAGGATTTCTCTTAGTTTCTCTAAGTCTAAAACGTCTCCTGAATTTTCTCTTGTTCCTCGGAGAGCTCTGAAACAGCATTTTCATTCTTTTTGTTGGCATAACTCAGAGAGAGAACAACTGCTTTTCAAAACGCTTTCTCTCTCTGATATTCAAGATCTAGCACTTTATCCCTTTCTTTAGGAAATAGCTGTATCTGCTTTCTTAGTTTTCCAATTTCTTCTAACCCTGCTTCTCTTGTCTGAAGCAGCTCTTGAAGACTGCGGGCAGATGCCCTTTTAGAATTCTCCTATCCCAAAATTCACTGTTACCTCCTAGGCAAAGTAGGCATCAGGTCAAAACCTATTTGACCTAGACCGTATCCCCTAAAACACACTTCCTGCAAACATGGCCTCCCAAACTTAACTAGCGCTAGCTTCAATACTGTTTGCTACTTCCTAAGTGCGCGGGATACCTTTTTATTCCCGTTTTCCGTGGAGCCCCACCTAAGACAGTGTTCCTCAGTTGCTCCCCCGTTTTCAAGTCCCACATTGTGTGCGCCAATCTGTAGCCGCCCGAGGCCACAAGTCAACTGGGTTCACCTGAAAAAGGGGCTGGGAATGAAAGGGAAAGGAGGGCGAGAAGAGATGAGGCCAAGACAAAGTTCTCTGATCAAGGCCCCAAGCTTTAATGTTCAGCTCTCAATTTAAAGGGGAAGACCCAACCCACAACCCCTCCTGGTTTCAGATGGGTGGGATAATCCATAGTCCATTCCAGGTCACTGCCGGAGATGTCTCAAGGCAAGCCCAGGGGCAGTTCTGCTTCTGTGTTCCGGGCAGCCAAAGTGGGTAACTCCACCTAGATCCTGTTATTTGACCTTGTTGTGGTAAACAATGTCTCTCAGGCTTGCTCATGGTTGGGGGAAGGTACACTAACTGAGCTGGGAACCCTGTCACAATTAACATGTTTTTATAGAAGAATGAGCCAAACAAATGACAGGTTAAATAAATTATAAATGAAATGTATGTAAATGATAAAGAGAGCCCCAGAATTATTTTCAGCCTCATGTAGCATTCATTTTGAGAAAATTTTCCCACATGGATGTTGGCTTCTAATTTTATATTGATAGAATTATGGAAATGTAGTAGAAATGAAATTTAGGCTATTAATTGAAAGATAAAAACACTAGTAAAAATATCATAGACTATGGATCTGAAAGCTTGTAATTTTAGCTGTCATTGCAGGAAGATTTTTCTGTGATGGACTCAAAGTTTTAGAGGTGTTCTAAATACCTAACTGAAAGTATTTAACATGCACAGACCACAAGACTGCTTTATAAGTACAATTTTATATACTTTGAAACTAAAAATTTGAAGGAATATAATGTTGAAGAAGGATATTTCCTCTCAATGATTCCCTGCATTGTGTCCTGAAGTCTTTATATTTATAGATATACACTTAATATTTTTTATTTTGTTAAACTTTTATATTAAAGGAATTAATTTTATGATATATAAAGCAAAAATATTCAGAGAGGCCTAATGTGGGAGTTGGTATGGGATTAATAGTTGTAAATTTTATGTAATGTGGTAAATCAGGAAAATAGGTTCCTAGGTAGAATACAATTTATTAATAGAAAACAAACATCAAAACATTGGGTAATAATACTGTAGTTGAATCTTGGTCACTGTTATAATCAAGTTCTATTCAAAATCAAGAAGTTGCAAAGACCAGAAAATTCAATGTATTTTTATATAAAAATGGAGTTTTGAGAGCTTCAGCATTTAATAAATTGAAGAAAAATCTCAGATTTTACCTTATTGGACACTATCAATTTTGTGTGACACCATTGTATTGAAGATAGCAGGAAACATGTGACATGTGGTTCTAAGAAAATGGCTTTATTTTCATGGAATAGCAAGCAGCCTCGAGCTTCACAATTTAATCAGTTTTTCTTGTTCTTTAGATTTCGCAGTAGGAATTAAGGGTGTCCACCAGGTAGATGCATTTCACGTAATGTATGCACATAATATCACATCTGAGCAGCCCTAAGTTTTATTAGCATCAATCATTTTACTTAGCTACAAACAAGCATGGAATGTTTTGCTTCCTGCATGTAAACAGTCTCTTCCTTATTCAAAACTAAATGTAGTGTAGCATCTTTGTAATCTAAACACAGATGTGCCTTTGTGCAGAGTATTGCAGAAAGGCTGGAGACCCATAGAGAATTGTTTGGTTCACCTGTCTTGAAAAACTCAAATGTACTAGACATGTGGGTGATTAGTTTGCTTTTTAGCTCAGGAGTGTATTTCAAAATGTTGGAAGCTTATTCTTCTAATTTTGTTAAATATCATTTATCTCATTGGCTTGGTCTTTTGGCATTTCATATAATTATCTTGCTCACAGGGCCACTAATGCTGTCAAACCTTTAGTGGTGATATTTTTGATGATCTGGAATGACATTTTGGACTATTTGTACACTTGGTATCCTGCCTACTTTTTTAAAATTAAATTTGCTATTTATTATTTTACTATAAAGATCTGAAATTTCTCTGTTCTTAGGTGAGATTTGCCAATCCCTTTATGAAGCTAAGATTTGTGTTCGTTTTCTTCCACTAATTTTAAAAGAAAGATGAAAATGCAAGTCAAATCAAGTTAAGATCTACATCAATGTCTTTTAATTTCCTCTGATTTTTCTTTTTTTGAGAAAAGCTTACACAGCAAAAGCAATAGAAGTCATCATTAGAAGAAACTCATCTAACACACCGCTAAGGAAACACCTAAGCTAACATTTTTCTTTGCAAAGTTTACATCTAGCAAATACAAAAGAATCACTAAAATACTTGGCATTTCTGCTCTGCCAGCAACATGGACTAATTACCATACTATCATTTTCTAGTTGTATTAGAACACCAATATGATACATAAACTTCTCTTACTAGTCAATATTCACAGTTCATAGAGAATTTAAGTATAATCCTCATATTGCAAATTTATTTAATGACATCATTTATGTGAATATGAATATATTATTTTCATTATAAAGATTTTCAATATAGGTAGATTAAAGATCTACTTATGTATTTAGGAATATATGCATAAATGTATATGAAAACATACATGTTTTTCATGTAAAAACAAGATTTGAATTTTAAAAGGACCACGAAGGGATATAAAGGAGAGTTTGGAGGGAAGACGATATAGATATATCATAATCTCAAGAAATAAAATAAGATGAGTTGAGTTACTGCTTTTCAGAATTGACCTGTATTTAATTTAACAATGATGCCAATGCATAGCATTGCAACTTAATTCCACGAACAGTATTTCTATTAATAGATATCTCACTTTTACTTGTGAAAGGTGATGTTTTGTTCAACCTATGATACTTATTCTTGACTAAGACACGTTTAGCAATCAAACAATTAAAATTTGTTAATAAACTGTGTCAGCAAAAAGAGATTTGCGACTAGAAATTTTTCTAAGTAGAAAAAGTACCACCTAGAATCATTCAATTGTGAAAATTGAGCACATTAACAGTATTTTCAAAATTCAAAATTTTATGTAAGCAAAATTTTGAGGCTAAGCATGTTTTAGTTGCAGACTGTTAGGTTTTGAGCGCTGCTTTTGATAGGAAGTGGCACTTAAAGATAGTTTTAGGAAATTTTTTTAATTTTAATTTTTTAATTTTAATTTTATTTCTTTTTACATTTAAATTTATTTATTTATTTATAATCCAGACATTGACCCCCTCCCAGTCCTCCCTCCCAAAATTCCTCATCCCAGTCCCCTAGAGGACTTTCCTCTCCCTGGGGCCTCAAATCTCTGTAGGACTCTGCACATCTCCCACTGAGTGATGGATCAGGCAGTCCTCTGATATATATGCGTTTGGGGCCTCAGATCAGGTCATGTATGATGCCTGGTTGGTGGCTCAATGTCTGGGAGCTCCAAGAGGTCCAGCAGCTTTTAGAAGCAGTTAGTGGGAGGGTTTAGGCTGTTTGTGAGAAGACAGAGGCCTTGCCTTTAAAGATGCATTGTTAGCATCAGCCTGGATCGGAACATGTGAAGAAGAAAGCAGGACTCAGTCTTTCTCAGGTATACATTTAGTTACTCTTCTTTGATTGCTTGGAAAGAAAATACTCCAGCACAAAAGCTCTTCTATTGAACTAGTATTTTCAAGGTGATAAAACAATGTCAGGTACCCATACATAAAGCAAGCCACTCTTATGCTTAGAATTATTCAAATTATATCATTAGAAATAGCATGATACATTGAAATGTGGCCCATTTTGTTGTGAAAATCTTTGAACATATTTGAATTCATTACTAATCTGATTAAAAACAGAACAACTGAAGTTTAGGGTTTGAACTTTGGAAACCAAACAATGATATTCTAAAGGCTTTCTAACCTGTTTTCTTCAAAAATAAGTGCTTCTTTGTATTATAGTAGATTTAATCTTAGGCTCTGAACGTTTATTTTCTGCAGACATTAAACCACTCTAATTTTCTTTACTGTTATGCAATGTTGTCAAAGTACTTGTAATGGTTTTCACAAGCAACCTTGAATGTTAATAGTGGAGAAATTAATCCGTGTAGGCATTAATTATGTAAAAAAAGCCCTGTGAGGTTTGAGAAGGTGTTTGTTATAGTATTGAATTAATGATTAAATAATAATTATAGATATAGTGAGAAGAATATTGTAATCAAAGGCACTTGCAGAAAATTGTAATGTGAAATACAGAGATTGGCTCCCTATAATGGGCTCTATAGAACTCAAAACACAGACACAGTATATTAGAAGAAACTGAAAATAATCAGTAATACCTGTATTAAAAGATTTATGGAGATAAATTTAAAACATGTTGTAGACATGAAAATTAGGTTTGGAGGATGCAATCAAAAAAATTTTTAGTGTTATATATCCCTCATTTGAGAGCCAATTTTCTAGACCTAGTTATATGCTTAATTGAATGTGTCAAGAGTGGAACCTCAGTGTAAATATATTTCTATACAGTATAGATTGCATAATGTACAAACAATTTATATTTAAATGTACAACAAAATTGGATGTAGATCTAGAATATTAAAATACTGGTAGTTTAGTGACTACATTTAACTTTTAAAAAAATAAATGACTGTGTTGTTCTAAAATCTTTTCATCTTATTTTTAGTTATTTTTAGTTATGGAGATTTGTAAATCTCCGTAATCTTACTCAGTTGCACTTCCATAGTTTATATCCATATGTGATTGCTTCTGCCTTAACAAACAAAAGTGCTTTTGGATCTTAACTGCTTTAAGATCATAAATACCTTGACGGAATTTTATATTCTATTAACAACTTTAAATATATATATTTACTTAGCATACAAAGTAACTGGGTTTTTTTGATATTTTCATGCACAATCATTATACTAACTAGAATCTTAATCGACACATTATATAGGTAAAATTGTTCTAAGGATATCTTTGAGAGATTGACATTTTAATTAACGAAGGAGGGTCCATCACACCATGTGTAGCATCCTGTTAACCTTGTTTTGTGTTATGTAAGAAAACAAGCTAAACATTAACGAATATGGGGATGAGAACAAGCAACATTCTTCTATGGTTTCTGCTTCATGTTTCTTCTGGTGTTCCTGCCCTGACATACTTCAACTATATATTATCACATGTAAGCATAAATAAATCCTTTTCTTTGCTATGTTGAAGAAGAACACTCAGGTCTGGTTGATAATTCACTCCAAATTATTCCCTATACATTTTTATTCTGCTCACTATTTGAATCCTTCTAGCTAATACCTCTCTGTCTACTTTTACAACACATATGTTATACTGCCTTCTCTATTTATCATATATGTAATATTGTCTTCCCTATTTACCTTCCTTAAAACATAATTTTTCTGTCATAGACTCATTTCTCTTTTCCTGACCTCTACCCCCCACACACATAAAACATAGATATATTTTATATGCATATATATTAATGAATAAAATATATACATATATACATTCACAAAATAAATGCATATGAAAGAGAATATACAGTATTTACTTTTTTACTTCACTTAATGCATTGCCTAGTTTCATATACATTCTTGTTGACTTCATAATTTTATTTTTATAGCTGAATAAAATGCAATTCTGTAAATGTAACCCTTTTTCTCTATCTAGAAATGGGCATCTAAAGTGACTACATCTCTTAGCTCTTGTGACTGGAACAAAAATAGACATGGGTATGCAAGTCTTTTTGTGGTAAGGCATGAAAATCTTAGAGTATGTTTCCTGGAGTACAGGTAGCTATTTTTCTGTTATCTTATTCATATAGTCTAAATATTCCAAATTGTTTAAATTTTGATCAGTACACATTGGAAGGTCTTCTAGATTCTGAGTAACTTCCTACTTCATGGCTCTTAACTCTATGTCTTCCTTGGAATGTCAGCAGGCAATCTATACTCAAGATTTATAGGAAAATAGTTTTTCTCTTTTGTAGGAAGGATCCTGCTCATGTTTGCAGAGGCAAGATCATGACTGGAAGTCAAAATGGAACAGTTATAATGACATCGTTTGCATAGATGAAGTTACATAAAGAATAATTGAATGTATTATGGCTTACCCTAAAAGCACTGAAACCAATGGAGACTTCCCTCATTGGCATGGCAGGAATTTTCCACAAAACAATTCTCATTAACTGAATGAGAACACCCAAGTCTACTGCCATTATCATGTGTCTCTTCCATTGCCACAATATTCATTGCTCTTTTAGCTACTATAGCAATCTTATTTTTTTCTCACTTTATTCTAAGGGGTGAGTTATTGCACAATTTACCAGTTTCCATTGTTGGAAATGATTCTCAATCTCACAGGATTTTGTGCCTGAATTCACTGCTACATAGTTTATATCTTTCATTTTTATTGTCTTTAATATCCACAGTAATTTTACACTTAACAATGTTCTCAGTGTTTACCAACATGCAAATTTTCAGTACATATATGAACCCACCTTTACTTTTTGACTAGCTAATTCATAATCATTTTGTCATCCCATGCAATCTACTATTTTTTCAATCCATCCTTCTGTGTTGAGCCAGTTAGAATATCTTTAATTTATAAACTCATTTACCACACACTATTAGTACTTGTTTTGTTTTAAATTTATACAGCTGTACAGAATGATAATTTGTCATCCCATCAGAATAGTTCGTTATGAAAAATTTTCTGTCTTTCTATTGCCAAGTCTTTTCATTCTTAATACCAAACTACCAATAGAGACTACAAAGCATACTGTATTAGTGAATGACTGGATATTTAAGTGATTAAATGTGTATGTAGGAAAGTGAAATATGTAGTAGAGATGAACAAAAAACATGAAAAGAAACAGTGTTAGATAAAACATGCTATGATATCTATCTATCTATCTATCTATCTATCTATCTATCTATCTAATAGTATGTTTTAGAGAGAAAGAGAGAGAGAGATTTAAAATGCAATTTATTTATATAGGATACTCAAAAAGGCCTACCAGATTTTAAATTTTGTAAGTGGTTATCAATCAAATTCGACATGTAATCTACATTACAACTAATATAACACTTTCACATGACAATTTTTTTCCAGTGAATTTGTTTCACTGTTCCTATTTAAAGAAACAATAATATAAGACTCTCCTTATAGTCATTGTTAGTGAATGAGTTTATAGTAATGCTTTGCTTTATTTGGTTCCTTATTTATTTCCATATGATAACATTTCTTCCCTAATATTCTAAAGCAGCAATGTTTTATAAACACAGCAATTAATCCTTTTGAAATTACAGTGGTGCCAATAAACTGCTCATTTCCTGTATTACCATGGTTTAGACATGATAAAACATATATTTTTTTCTATAGAGATAATTGGTAAAACTACATGTGTTTGCATTATTTTTATGCTATACCCATCTGTCAAGCATTTGTCATTCCACTGTCAGGTCAGGGACCATTGGTCAGAACAACGCTCATAGATACAGGTTTATTAAATAAAGATAAAAAACGATATAACAGCAAATGAAGAAGAATAAAACCAAAGTCTTGCAGAGATCACTTATGGACTTCCATGTCATTTCCCTAGTAGAGCTGCACTATAGGGCACAAGTTCTCTTTATAAATCATATGTGATAGTACTCACTCCAGGAAATTCACCTGAGGCTCTTTTAATGAAATTTCAATATGCTCAGCTTAATACCAATGTCCCTGCCTCTATGCTCACAGAGCAGAAAAAGGTAGTCACGAAATCATAATCAGCATAAACTACAGCATGAACAAAGGTCATAGACTTCACTTTTTTTTTCTGACGGTCAGAACAAAGAACACAGTGCCTAAAGTAGACAGAAATGAAAATGTAGAGCAGTTCACTCACTCAATCCTCCTGAATTAATACTTGCTTCTAAAATATCTAGTCATGGAATCTTGGGTCAAAGGAAAGAATTTTATCAACTTTAAATATGATTTTATATGAATAAAGGACTTTTCAGGAACTGACTAAAAGCTGATTTATAAGATTTCATGCATGCAAAAGAATACCAACCAATTGGAATAGGATCTCATGACTGGGTATAATTTTAGATGAATGCTATTAGGGCTGAGGAAATGGAAAAATACATCTCTAAATATTGTCAGAAGGAAAAAGAGGAAGAAAGTTAATATTCAATTTTCCATCAAACCTATTCCTACAGCATATTCTTTATGTTGTTCATTGTGACAGAACTAAACAGGAAACAAAGAGATTTGCAGATTGTTTATTACATATAAATTATTCAAATATATGCAGAAAGCATTTTTGTGTTTGTCTGTAAAATGATTGTTTATATACATGCTATACATTGGACTTAGAATGTTCCCTGAAGAAACATTATAAAAGCTTGGTGTTCAATCTCATGTAGCTAATAGAGACGGGCAGAACCTTCAATAAGCATGGCTGATCTGGATAAAACTTATTTGGGGTCCTCACATTAGTCTGTAGCACTTTTTTGTCTGTTTTTAGATTCTTCCTAGCTGCTAAAAATTGAACGTGTCTTCTCTGCTATGTCTTTCTTCACAGTAGAACTGGTTAAAGCAATATCATCATCTAACTCTGTCCAGACACCCATGAAACCATGAGCCAAATAAGTATTCTTTTTGATTACACTGAATATATTAAGCAATTAAGTTATAGTCATGGAATGTGAACTAACCAAATACATACTTTTGTGCATGTATGTGTGGTAAAAATACTCTGTATATTCACGTTAAGAGGAAAATAGAAATAAATTGATAAACTATGATATGCTTATTTTAGGTTGGTGGTTTAGTTCTTGGGAGCTCCAGAGGGTCTGGTTGGTTGATAGTGTCTTCCTATGGGGTTGCAAACCTCTTCAGCTCCTTCAATCCTTCCCCTAATTCCTCCATGGGGTCTCCATGCTCAGTCCAATGGTTGATTGATTGCCAGTATCTGCATCTGTATTAGTCAGGCTCTGGCAGAGCCTCTCAGGAGACAGACTCCTGTCAGCAAGCACTTCATGGCATCAGCAATAGTATCTGAAATTGGTGACTGCATGTGGGATGGATCCCCAGGTAGGGCAGTCTCTGGATGGCCTTTCCTTCAGTCTCTGCTCCACTCTTTGTCTCTATTTCCTTTAAACAGGAGTAATTCTGGTTTAATATTTTTGAGATGGGTGGGAGGTTCTATCTCCCAACCAGTGGACTTGCTAACCTTTGGATATAGTCACTACAGGTTCTCTCTCCACTTTGTAGGGTATCTCAGCTAATGTCATCTCTGTTGATTCCTGGAAGTTTCTTGCTTTCCTGGCATCTGGGACTTTCTGGTAGCTACCACCAGTTCCCCATCCCCACTGCTATAAAACTCTGTTCAATTCCCTGACCCTCTGTACATCTCCCCCGTCTCCTCTCACAACTGATCCTGCCTCCTTTTCCCTCCCAAATCTCTCACTCCCTCTTCCCCCTGTGATAATTTTCTTCCCCCTTCTAATTAGGCCTGAAGCAAGCACATTTTGGTATTTCTTCTTCTTGAGCTTCTTATGGTTTGTGAGCTGTATCATGGGTATTCTGAGCTATTTGCCTAATATACACTTATCAGTGAGTACATGCCATGTGTGTTCTTTTGTGACTGGGTTACTGTAGGGGGATATTTAGAAAATAGCACCCAGTCTGGCTTGTTCCAAGGAAGCTGCTATCTTTTCTCTGCTCCTCGGTTCTGATAGGGGCTCCTGCAAGCTAGATGCTTAAGCCCTGGTACCCACAAGACACCAGCATGGGGGATGACTCTGACAATTCCCCATACTGCATCTATCAAGCTTGGCTGAACCCCAGACAATATCTGCCATCCCCCAGTACCTGGTAGAAATGAGACTCTTAAAGCTTAATGATTTTCTAAAGGATTTCTATATTTAGAAAATTCAATTAACAAGATTTCCACACAATTAGAGTTATTACCCAATATCTAACCTTTTGATAGAAGTTGCTACCCAGGACAGCTTTTGACTCATCTGTCATTCTCCATGGATGCTAGCCTTCTTCTTCTTCTCCCCTTCCTCTATTTCTCCCCTCTTCTTCCTCCTTTTCCCCTCTTCTGCCTCTTTTTCTCCCCTCCTCTTTATCTCTCTCCCAGCTCCACCTCCTCGTCTACTGCCTAATCACTGAGCTCCACTGCAAATACAATATAGCAGAATAAGTATCCTGCTACAGGTTACCTCACTCAGGATGATGAAAATGCATTCTGAAACTGTAACACCTCTTCATGTTAAAAGTCTTGGAAAGATTAAAAATTCAAAGCATATACTCAAACATAAAAAGCAGCAATATACAGCAAACTAATAGCCAACATCAAACTAAATGGAGAGAAACTTGAAGTAATCCCACTAAAATCAGAAACTAAAAAGGCTGTCCATTCTCTCTCTATAGCTAGAGCAATTAGACAACAAAAGGTGTTGTAGTAATTATTTAAAAATGGCCACTGGTCATGCCTACTATCTAAGCTGCAGCCTACTCTCTGCCTAGCTCAGTGAGCTGCCATGCTGTGTGGCCAGAGGCCACATGTGTGCCGCAGCTAGAAATGGTCAGCCAGAAACACCAGCCCTGCCACTCAAGAGATGCCAGCACTGTCTTCGAAAGGCTGGACATTGTCCAGACCATCCCGCCAAACACGTGGGGCCCAGTAAGAAAAATGAGACTCTAATGCTTACATATTAATCAATGGTTTTATAAATTTGGTAATGCTCAATAACAAGATGCTCATACAATCAGAAGTGTAACCCAATACCCAACCTAGATATATCAACTACCTTTGACTCCCAGGGACACATGAACATCCTCCTCCACCCCACCCCCCATCTCCCTTAGTTCCTCCTATTTTTTCTCCTCTTCCTCTCCTTCCTCCTCCTCTTCCTCTTTTTTTTTCTTTTTTTTTTTTTTGGATTTTTATTAGATCTTTCATTTACACTTCAGATACCAACCCGTTTCCCTATTCCCCCCCCCTTAGAAAACCCCTATCCCATGCCCCCTTTTCCTTTTTGCATTTATACATTTTTTTAAGAAATGTTAATCATAGGCTTTATAAGTTTGGTATTGTTCAATCAGAGGTGTAACTCACTACCCAACCTAGATATATCAACTATCTTTGACTGGTGGAGATACATGAACATCTGCTTCCCTGTCTCCCTCCTCTATCTCTCTTTCATCACCTAGCTTCTCCTCTCCTTCTTCTTCTCCTCTTCTTACTCCTTTTCTTCCTCTCAGTACTCCTCCCACCTTAGCTCCTCCTACACATCACCCTTCCTGTTAAAAGGAAACTTTTCTCTCAAAATACAATTAGAGCATAATTATGCCTATTTGTACCAGTGAGGTACCAGATAGTCCTAATACCCAGTCCATCCTTTTGTTGACTAACCAGCACCTCTGTCATCTATCCTAACTAAAACACTTAGTTCTGAACCTGGCTTTTTCCTTGGCTTTAGGATGAATGTCAGCTGATGACCATACACTCAGATCTTTTCTCTCAAAGTAAATAGCTATAAGTTTTCAACCCCATCAGAAATCCAGAATGACTGAGTTGACTATAATTGTGGGAAGCACAAAGCATAGCTTCTAAAACTTAGCCAATTTATAGAGACCTCTGAACACCTGGACACTCGCCCTACTTCAAAACGTTGGAGCATCTGTTCTTCTGCCTTCTGGCCCAGGATCATCTGACAGACCTTAGTGCTGCAGAATTATTAAGGGCTGATTACTCTGTCTAGGCAGATATAATCAGTCGACTATTCTGCAAGTGTGTCCTTTTCTGGACAGTAATTTGTCTGTAGAAGGAAAGTGGCAATTCTTGCCTAGTGGCTGTCTCACCACAACTGGAGTAACTCCAAGGATGCTCAATTTCTTCTTAGAATTTAACATAGGAAGCTTTCCGGAGCAGACAGGTCTCTAATGAAAATGAACATTAATACTGAAATGTTTGTCATGTCAATTCTAAGGATTTCTGATGTTTTGAAAACCAGCTATCCATGTAAGGTAATCTGGACTGTTGCCTGTTAACTCCACTCAGCTATTTCTAAATAAAACATAGAGAACACCCTTATAATAAACTCCAAGTCATGAATTTGCTATAGTCCCTTAACTCACAGGCTGACTATCTCAAATCAGTTAAAAAAGTTAAAGAAGGACTGGGTCTAAGCTTTGTATTCCTAAGTGTGTTATACTGGTACAATGCCTATGAGAGTAACAATATTCATCTCACTCTTATATCACTAAGAAGCTCATGCCAATGAAAACCTTAAAATTTGTAAACAAAGTAAATTGGTGTCATTTAAGAATTTATATCTTCATCTTGATATTAATTATACAGATTTCTACTAATAGGTTATGGCTATGCAATAAACCCTAGCTAATCCTCTCTATTCCGACAAAACCACTACTTTTCCCTAGGGAGACAGCCCAACATTTACCACCTTAGTCCCCATGCCCAGGGAATAGGGGCGCTGACTCATCATTAGCTTCTTCAAGCTGATTATAGGCGTTGAGATATTAGAAGAGGAGTGGGGGGGAGAGCAAGTTGACAATCCTCTGATGCTGTGTCTTCGCTGCCTCCAGATGGAATTCACGGATCTCAGAGGTTTGAGCAGGTCTGCCCAGCTTGCTTGTTGAGTAGATACACCAAGGCTGATCATTCTGCAATATACAATTCTCAAAACAAATTTTAGTATCAAGATAGTTTTTTTTTTTTTTAAAGAGGGCTGACATTTTATTAAGAATGTTGGTTCTAACCGCTTTTCTATTTTTCCCCTCTTTTATTGGATATAATATTTACATTTCAAATTTTATCCCCTTACCATATTTCCCCCACCACCCAGGAACCCCTTATCCCATCCCCCCTCCTCCTGCCTCTATGAAGGTGTTTACCCACCTACCCCCAGCCTCCCTCCCCACCCTCAGATTCCCCCCCCCCAGTGCTCAGCCTTCAGGGTACCAATGATCTTGTCTCCCACCTATGCCCAACAGGGCCATCCTCCCCTACATATACAGCTGGAGTCATGTGTCTCTCCCTATGTGCTCCTGGGCTGGTGGTTTAGACCCTGGGGAGCTCTGGCTGGTTGGTATTCTTGCTCTCCTCACAGGGCCACCAGCCCTTATGGTTCACGGTTCCTTCAATTTACTCTCTAACTCCTCCATTGGGAACTTTGATCAGATTAATGGATAGCTGTGGGTATCTGTCTCTGGGTATGTCCGACTCTGAGAGACCTCTAAGGAGACAGCCTTATCAGGCTGCTGTCAGCTTTCCCATCCTGACATCCCTATCAGCGTCTATTTTTGGTGACTGCCTATGGAATGAATACCCAGACACAATGGTCTCCCTACAACCCCCCCTTCAGATTCTGACCCACACTTTGTCTCCATATTTGCTCCCTTGGTTATTTAGTTACTCCTTCTAAGAAAGACCTAGGCATCCTCACTTGTTCTTTCTTCTTCATGAGCTTCGTGTCGTCTGGTAGTTGAATCTTTGTTGTTTCAAACTTTTGGGCTAATCTCCGCTTATCAGTGAGTAAAAACCATGTGTGTTCTTTTGTGATTGGGTTACCTCACTCAGGATGATATTTTCTAGATCCATCCATTTACCTAAGAATTTCTCGAATTCATTATTTTTAATAGCTGAGTAATATTCCATTGTGTAAATGTACCACATTTTTTGTATCCATTCCTCTGTTGAAGGGCATCTGGGTTCTTTCCAGCTTCTGGCTATTATAAATAGGGCTGCTATGAACATAGTGGAGCATATGTCTTTGTTATTTGTTGAGGCATTTTCTGGGTATATACCCAGAAGTGGTATAGCTGGGTCCTCAGGTAGTGCTATGTCCAATTTTCTGAGGAACCGCCAGACTGACTTCCAAAGTGGTTGTACCAGCTTGCAACCCCACCAACAATGCAGGAGTGTTCCTCTTTCTTCACATCCTCGCCAGCATCTACTATCACCTGAGTTTTTGATCTTAGCCATTCTGACTGGTGTGAGGTGGTATCTCAGTGTTGTTTTGATTTGCATTTCCCTGATGACTAAGGATGTTGAGCATTTCTTAAGGTGCTTCTCGGCCATTCGAGTTTCCTCAGTTGAGAATTCTTTGTTTAGCTCTGTACCCCATTTTTAATGGGGTTATTTTGTTGTTTGGCGTCTAATTTCTTGAGTTCTTTGTAAATATTAGATATTAGCCCCCTATCAGATGTAAGATTGGTAATGATCTTTTCCCAATCTGTTGGTTGCCGTTTTGTCTTTTTGACAGTGTCCTTTGCCTTACAGAAGCTTTGCAATTTGATGAGGTCCCATTTGTCGATTCTTGATCTTAGAGCATAAGCCATTGGTGTTCTGTTCAGGAACTTTTCCCCTGTGCCTAGGTATTCGAGGGTCTTCCCCAACTTCTCTTCTAATATTTTCAGTGTACCTGGCTTTATGTGAAGGTCCTTTATCCACTCGGAGTTGAGCTTTGTGCAAGGAGATAAGAATGTATTAATTTGCATTCTTCTACATGTTGACCTCCAGTTGAGCCAGCACCACTTGTTGAAAATGCTGTCCTTTTTCCACTGGATGAATTTAGCTCCTTTGTCAAATATCAAGTGACCATAGGTATGCGGGTTCATTTCTGGGTCTTCAATTCTGTTCCATTGATCGTCCTTTCTGTCTCTGTACCAATACCAAGCAGTTTTTATCACTACTGCTCTGTAGTACAGTTTGAGGTCCGGAATGGTGATTCCCCCAGAGGTTCTTTTATTGTTGAGAATAGTTCTCGCTATCCTAGGTTTTTTGTTATTCCAAATGAATTTGTAAATTGCTCTTTCTATCTCTATGAAGAATTGATTTGGAATTTTGATGGGTATTGCATTGAATCTGTAGATTGCTTTTGGCAGGATAGCCATTTTTACTAAATTAATCCTGCCAATCCAGGAGCATGGGAGATCTTTCCATCTTCTGAGATGTTCTTCAATTTCTTTCTTGAGAGACTTGAAGTTCTTGTCATACAGATCTTTCACTTGCTTTGTTAGATTCACTCCAAGATAATTTATTTTATTCGTGGCTATTGTGAAGGGTGTCATTTCCCTGATTTCTTTCTCTGCCTGTTTATCCTTTGAGTAGAGGAAGGCTACTGATTTGTTTGAGTTGATTTTATATCCAGCCACATTGCTAAAGTTGTTTATCAGGTTTAGGAGTTCTCTGGTGGAAGTTTTAGGTTCACTTAAGTATACTATCATATCATCTGCAAATAGTGAAATTTTGACTTCTTCCTTTCCTATCTGTATCCCTTTGACTTCCTTTTGTTGTCTAATTGCTCTAGCTAAGAATTCCAGTACTATATTGAATAGGTAAGGTGAGAGTGGGCAGCCTTGCCTAGTCCCTGATCTTAGTGGGATTGCTTCAAGTTTCTCTCCATTTAGTTTGATGTTGGCTACTGGCTTGCTGTATATTGCTTTTACTATGTTTAGATATGGGCCTTGTATTCCTGATCTTTCCAAGACTTTTAACATGAAGGGATGTTGAATTTTGTCAAATGCTTTCTCAGCATCTAGTGATATGACCATGTGGTTTTTCTCTTTGAGTTTATTTATGTAGTGTATTACATTGATGGATTTCCGAATATTGAACCATCCCTGCATTCCTGGGATAAAGCCTACTTGATCTTGATGGATAATTGTTTTGATGTGTTGTTGGATTCGGTTTGCGAGAATTTTATTGAGTATTTTTGCATCAATATTCATAAGAGAGATTGGTCTGTAGTTCTCTTTCTTTGTTGGGTCTTTCTGTGGTTTAGGTATGAGTGTAATGGTAGCTTCATAGAATGAATTGGGTAGTGTTCCTTCTGTTTCTATTCGATGGAATAACTTGAAGAGGATTGGTATTAGGTCTTCCTTGAAGGTCTGAAAGAATTCTGCACTGAAACCATCTGGCCCCGGACATTTTTTGGTGGGAAGATTTTTAATGACTGTGTCTATTTCTTTAGGCGTTATGGGACTGTTTAGGTGGTTTATCTGCTCCTCGTTTAACTTTGGTAACTGGTATCTATCTAGAAAATTGTCCATTTCCTCCAGATTTTCCAATTTTGTTGAGTATAGGCCTTTGTAGTAGGATCTGATAATTTTTTTAATTTCCTCTGTTTCTGTTGTTATGTCTCCCTTTTCAGTTCTGATTTTATTAATTTGAATGCTGTCTCTGCGCGCTTTGGTTAGTCTGGCTAAGGGTTTGTCTATCTTGTTGATTTTCTCAAAGAACCAGCTCCTGGTTTTGTTGATATTTTGTATAGTTCTTTTTGTTTTGACTTGGTTGATTTCAGCCCTGAGTTTGACTATTTCCTGCCGTCTACTCCTCTTGGGTATACTAGCTTCTTTTTGTTCTAATGCTTTCAGGTTTGCTGTCAAGTTGTTGATGTATGCTCTTTCCACTTTCTTTTTGTGAGCACTTAGAGCTATGATTTTTCCTCTTAGTACTGCTTTCAATGAGTCCCACATGTTTTGATATGATGTGTCCTCATTTTCATTTAAATCTAAAAAGTCTTTAATTTCTTTCTTAATTTCTTCCTTGACCAAGTTATCATTGAGTAGAGCATTGTTCAGTTGCCAAGTGTATGTCGGTTTTCTGATGTTTTTGTCCATGTCAAAGACAAGTCTTAATCCATGGTGGTCTGATAAGGTGCTGGGGATTTTTTCAATCTTTTTGTATCTGTTGAGGCCTGTTTTGTGACCAATTATATGGTCTATTTTCGAGAAGGTACCATGAGGTGCTGAGAAGAAGGTGTATTCTTTTGTTTTAGGATGAAATGTTCTATAGATGTCAGTTAAGTCCAATTGGTTCATAACTTCTGTTAGTTTCATTCTGTCTCGATTTAGTTTCTGTTTCCATGATCTGTCCATAGCTGAGAGTGGGGTGTTGAAATCTCCCACTATTATTGTGTAGGGTGCAATGTATGCTTTAAGTTTTAGTAAAGTGTCTTTTATGTATGTGGGTGCCCTTACATTTGGGGCATAGATGTTGAGAATTGCAAGTTCCTCTTGGTACATTTTTCCTTTCATGAATATGAAGTGTCCTTCTTTATCTTTTTTGATTACTTCTGGTTGAAAACTGATTTTATTTGATATTAGAATCGCTACTCCAGCTTGTTTCTTGGGACCATTTGCTTGGTAGATTGTTTTCCAACCTTTTACTCTGAGGTAGTGTCTGTCCTTTCCACAGAGGTGCGTTTCCTGAATGCAGCAAAATGTTGGGTCCTGTTTACGTATCCAGTCTGATAGTCTATGTCTTTTTACTGGAGAATTGAGTCCATTGATATTAAGAGATATTAAGGAAAAATGAGTGTTGTTTCCTGTTATTTTTGTTATTGGCAGTGGAGATATGTTTGTGTAGCTACCTTCTTTTACGGTTTTTGGAAGATTACTTTCCTGCTTTTTACAGGTTGTAGTTTCCCTCCTTGTGATGGAGTTTTCCACCAATTATCCTTTGAAGTGCTGGGTTTGTGTTGAGATACTGTGTAAATTTGGATTTGTCATGGAATATTTTGGTTTCTCCATCAATAATGATTGACAGTTTTGCTGGGTATAGTAGTCTGGGCTGACATTTATGTTCTTTTAGGGTCTGTATGATATCGGTCCAGGATCTTCTGGCTTTTATGGTCTCTGGTGAGAAGTCTGGTGTAATTCTTATAGGTCTGCCTTTATATGTTACTTTGCCTTTTTCCCTTATTGCTTTTAGTATTTTTTCTTTGTTTTGTACATTTGATGTTTTGACTATTATGTGGCGGGAAGTATTTCTTTTCTGGTCTAAACTATTTGGAGTTCTGTAGGCTTCTTGTATATTTATGGACATCTCTTTCTTTAGGTTAGGGAAGTTTTCCTCTATAATTTTGTTGAGAATATTTACTGGTCCTTTAAGTTGGGAGTCTTCCCCCTCATCTATTCCTATTATCCTTAGGTTTGGCCTTCTCATTGTGTCTTGGATTTCTTATACAAGAAATATTTTGGGTTAGTAGCTTTTTGTATTTTGCATTTTCTTTGACAGTTGTGTCAATGTTTTCCATGGTATCTTCTGCATATGAGATTCTCTCTTCCATCTCTTGTATTCTATTGGTAATACTTGTATCTATGACTCCTGATCGTTTTTTTAAGTTTTCTATCTCCAGAGTGTTCTCCCTTTGTGATTTCTTTATTGTTTCTACTTCCGTTTTTAGATCCTGCATGGTTTTGTTTAATTCCTTCTCCCGTTTGGTTGCATTTTCTTGTAATTCCTTAAGGGATTTTTGTGTTTCCTCTCTAAGGGTTTCTATCTGTTCTTTGAGAGTGTTATTTATGTCTTTCTTAAAGTCCTCTATCATCATCATGAGAAGTGATTTTAATTCTGAATCCTGCTTTTCTGGTGTGATGGGGTGTTCAGGGCTTGCTATGATGGGGGAACTGGGTTCTGATGATGCCATGTAACTTTGGTTTCTGTTGCTTACGTTCTTGCGCCTGCCTTTTGCCATCTGGTTAATTCTAGAGCTACCTGTATTTCTGTCTCTGATTGAAGCCTGTCTTTCCAGTTGTCTCGCTTTTGTTTGGTCTTCTAGGAGTCCAGATGTCTTTGTGATTTTTTCCAGCTGCCCTGATTACAGTGGTATCTCTAGGATGCCTCAGGATATGGTGCCTCCAAGGTAGCAGTCCAGCTAGATGTCTGCTGTTCTGGGTGCAGTGTCTCCTCTTGGATATCTCAGGGTATGTTGTCTGACACTCTGAGTTCAGTTGTTCCTCTGTGGCTCTGGATTGAGCGGACCTTCCAGTATGTCTCAGGTGGAATCCGGGTTCCACACAACTGCAGACCTGGTAGAGGTCTGGTCTGGGACTCAGACCCTGCAGGCCTCAGACCGGAGGGGGGCGAGCAGCAGAAGGAGCGTGCTAGCGCTGGCTATGGGTTCTATGGATCCCCCAGAATGTGTCTGGGGGGCTCCTGGGTGCACTTACCCGCAGGCCTCAGACTGCAGGAGGGGCGAGCGGTGGAAGGGGTGTGCTAGCGCTGGCTATGGGTTCTATGGATCCCCCCAAAATGTTTCTGGGGGGCTCCTGGGTGCACTCACCCGCAGGCCTCAGACTGCAGGAGGGCCCTCTTCCTCTTTTTATTCCTCCCACCTTAGCTCCTCCCTCATATCACCCTTTCTATTAAAATTTTAAAAAAATCAAACTTTCTCTCAAAATACAATTAGAGCATAACTATACCAATTTTTATCAGTAAGGTACAAGATAGGCCTAATACCCAGCCCATCATTTTGTTGACTAAATAGAACCTCTGCCATCTCTCCTAACTAAAAACTTAGTTCTGAACCTGGCTTTTTCTTTGCTTTTTAGAATGAATGTCAGCTGAAAACCATCCTCTCAAATATGTTCTCACAAAGTAAATAGCCTGAGTTGGCTATAAGACTTTACATCTTCAACACCATCAGAAATCCAGAATTACTGAATTAACTGAAATAGTGGGAAGCACAAAACATGGCTTCTAAAACTTAGCCAATTTATAGAGACCTCTGAACACCTGGACAGTCCGTATACTACAAAACGCTGGAGCATTTGATTTTTAGCCTTCTGGCCCAGGGTCAGACCAAGTAATACAGAATTATTAAGGGCTGATTACTCTGTCTTGGCAGATATAATCAGTCCACTATTTCTCAAGTGTGTCCTTTTCTGGACAGTAATTTGTGTGTAGATGGAAAGAGGCAATTCTTACCTAGTGGCTGTCTCCCCACAACTGGAGTAACTCCAAAGATGCTCAATTTCTTCTTAGAATCCAAGACAGGAAGCTGTCAGGAGCAGACAGGTCTCTAATCAAAATGAATATTAAGACAGAAATGTTTTTAAAGTCAACTCTGTGGACTTCTGGTGTTTTGAAAACCAACTATCTATATACGGCAATCTGGACTGTTGTCCATTAACTCTTCTCAGCTATTTCTAATTAAAATATAGAAAACACCCTAATAATAAACTGAGAGCCATGAATTTGCTATAGGCCCTTAACTCACAGGCTAACCATCTCAAATCAGTTAAAAAAAGGTTAAAGAAGGACCGAGTCTAAGCCTTGTATTCCTAAATGTGTTATATAGTCACAATGCCTATGAGATTAACAATATTAATCTCACTTTAATAACAATTCCTGGCTATTCCTCCCTTTTCCAACAAAACCACCACTTTTCCCTAGAAAGACAGCAGAATATTAACCACCTCAGTCTCCAGGCCCAGGGAATAGGGGCCCTGACTCTTCATTAACTTCTTCAGGCTGATTATGGGTGTTGAGATATTAGAAGAGGGGCAGAGAGAAGAGTAAATTGATAAGCCTCTGATATCTGTGTCTTCATTGCATCCAGCTGAAATTCCAGGACATCAGAGGTTTGAGCAGGTCTACTCAGCTTGTTTGATGAGTAGATTTACCAAGGCTGTGTATTCTGCAATATACAATTCTCAAAACAAATTTTAGTATCAAGAAAATTTTTTGTTTGAATTCTGGAATCTAGTCTTCTGTTGGCCTGCCTCTGTCATGTCTAATCCATATAATTCTGAAAGGCAGAAATATCTTAATCGTCTCTTCTGAAAACACACAGACAAAATCTTTTTCCATAAACAGAAATCCTTGGGCCAGTAACTAGAAAAACCTTTATGTTGACCTATTTTCAGAGGAGAAATATAACCACAAAACTGAAAATCATACCCATCTTCCTTCCCTATTTTGCCAAGCAGGAAATGAATCCAGAATTCCCATGGGGCCCACTCTAGACAGATCCTGAGTCTCCTGTGAGGCAATATAACTTTATATCATTTAAACACACCTGATTTACACTCTTTCTGTTAGGCCCTCTGCCTAGAGCAGTTTTTTTATTTATACCATCTATTTGTTTGGCTCTGTACTTCAGAGCGGCTTCCACTTGTACATTGTACTCTCTACTCTAGAGTCAGTGACAATTTTCCCTATCTAAGTTCCAAACTGTGGGAGATAATCCCCATGTGATTTGGACAAATCTGTTTATAAATCTTTTCTAAAAGCAAATAATCCCTATATTTTAACTTTATACTTAAATCAGTAACTGCTCCACAATGGAGGCTTATTTATTTGGCTCTGACTGCAGCAGCCTGCAATTTCTCTCAGCAGAAGACCTGTCTGCCAGGTCTTCTTTGTTCAGGGTTCCTGTGCTGGAATCATGTGACTCCTATCAGCACCAAGCACTCACTCACTTTCTTAAAAAAAAAAAAATACAACTTTTCTCACAGGTGAATAGACTTAAATTTCTAGTGAATTCATGCCAGAAGTTGGTGCGCCACTTTGTTGTAGTAATTATTTAAAATCGGCTGCAGTCAAGCCAACTGCCTAGGCTGCAGCGTCTCTACCTAGGTCAGATGCCATGTTCCGAAGCCATGCGGCCATGTGTGCACAGCAGCTAGAAAAGGCCAGCCAGAGACACTAGCCCTGCCACCCACGAGATGCCAGCATGGGAGATGGCATTGCCTAGACCATCCCACCATCCACGTGGACCCAGTAGAAAAATGAGACTCTAATGCTTAAAGATTAATCAAAGGCTTATACATTTAGTAATGCTCAATAACAAAATGCCCATACAATCAGAAGTGTAACCCAATACCCAATCTAGATATACCAACTACCTTTGACTGGGAGAGACAGGTGAACATTTGCCAACATGTTCACCTCTCTCTTGTTCTCTGCTCCCTTAGCCCCTCCTCTTCCTTCTCTTTCTCTCCTTTCTCCTCCTCTTCCTCTCTTTACTTTTCCCACCTTAACTCCACCTACACAAAGGGACACCAGTTGTAATGGAAGAAGTACTGATATCACTATTTGCAGATGATATATGATAGTATACTTATGTGACCCCAAACATTCTACCAGGGAACTCCTACAGCTGACAAACAACTTCAGCAAAATGGCTGGATATAAAATTATCTCAACCAAATTTGTAACTTTCCTCTACTCAAAGGGTAAACATGCTGAGAAAGAAATTTAGGAAATGACACTCTTCACAATAGTCACAAATAACATAAAATGCCTTGGTGTGAATCTAACCAATTGAGTGAAAGATCTGTAAGACAAGAACTTCAAGTCTCCAAAGAAAGAAATTGAAGAAGACCTCAGAAAATGGATAGATCTTCCATCCCTCTATATGGATCAGAAGGATTAACATAGTAAAATGGCCATCTATTTTTTAAAACTTTTTATTAATCATTTTAATTGTTTACATTTCAAATGTTATCCCCTTCCTGGTCTCCCTCCAAGACTCCCCATCCACCCTTCTTTCATTGTTTCTAAGAGGATCCTCTTTAATCCACCCACTCACCTCTGCCTCACCTCCCTAGCATCCTTCTTCGATGGGGCATCAAACCTCCACAAGACCAAGCACCTCCCCTCCCACTGATGCCAGATGGGGTAATCTTCTGCTACATATGTAGCTTGACGCATGGACTGGCCCATGTATACTCTTTGGTTTGTGGTTTAGTCCCCGGGAGCTCTGAGGTGTTCAGTTATTTAATAACTTAATTTTCCTATGAGATTGGAATCCCATTCAGCCCTTTCAGCCCATTCAGCCCTTTCAGCCCTTTCAGCCCTTTCAGCCCTTTCAGCCCTTTCAGCCCTTCCCCTAACTCTTCCATTGGTGTCCCCAGGCTCATTCCAATGGTCATCTGTGAATATCTGCAACTGCCTGAGGTTCTATCAGAGCCCCTCAGAGGACAACCATAACACTCCTATCTGTAAGTACATCTTGGCACCAGCAATAGTATTGAAATTTGGTGTCTGTGGATGGAATGTATCGCATGGTAGGGCAGTCTGTGAATGGCCCTTTCATCAGTATCTGCTCTATTTTTGTCCCGGAATTTCCATTAGACAGGGAAAATTCTGATTTAAAATTTTTGAGATAGGTGGGTGGCCCCATCCTTCCACTCAGGACCTTGTCTATCTACCGGAGGTGTGTGGGACTGTGTAAGGATAGCTTGGTTTCTAGTAGAACACTGGATAGAGATGGCTGGAGACCCTGCAAAAGACAGCATACATGTTGCCACACTTCTAGACCCCAGGCCTCTGACATGAGGCCAAAGACCTCCATTGACCTGTGCCTTTCAGTCACATAGTGCAATGTCCCTACCAGCCCCTCCACAGGTAGAGGGCATGACTACAGGCCTCAGGGCCTCAAGAGATCTACATACTAATGAGATACCTGAAGGCCAGAGTGAGTAGCCAATTAAGTATTCCTTCCCAGACCATCCTCCGTCCTCCTTCCCTATTTAGTTGGGGGGGAGGGGCGGGGGGGGAGTGCAGCCAGACTCATCTACCATCTGCCATGACAATAAAGCTTGTAAAACCATGGACATGGACATCCTTGTGTCTTTGGGGCCCTGCGTGGAGAACCTTGGTCTTTAACTAATGAGCCACTACCACCATTGCTGCTGCCTAATCTCCCACCTGAGAACCTCTCTACGTTCTCTGCAGAGGCCACCAATTCAACCAAGCTAGCCACTAGCCAAGCGATTGCCATAACAAGTGTCTCCTTCCCCCAGGGCACTGTTGGGGCTTTCTCTCTTCCTCATTGCTTTCACGTCTCTGTTCTTCTGAAGTCCCCACTGGTGTCTGGGAGCCCGAGAACAGAGATCACTGGCCTCTGGGTCCACTCAAAAGCCCTGCCCCCACGGGAACTTCAGACTGAGATCTCCCCACACTGGGCGGGGCCCCACAGAATCCATGTGGAAGGAACTCAGTCAAAATTCCTGCACTTCTGCTTTCTGGAGCTTCGTCCAGCAGCCTGGGACAACAGACACTCAGGATACACAGCTTCACCCAACAATCTCCCCCCCCACCCCCCACCCCCACATGAGCTAACAGCCCCACAGAAGTGGTCTCTTCAGGTTCTGTCTCCCAGCTCTTGGGTATTTTGGCTAATGTCATCCCCAGTGGGTCCTCGCATTCCAGGTGCCTGGGATGTACTAGTGGTTCCCCAAGTTCCCCACCCCCACTGCTACTTATTTTATTCATTTTCCTGGCCCTCTGTACTTCTGTCACTTCTGATGCTTATTATTTTATTAAATATTCTCACTATTGAACTTTGAATTATCCTATAATGCTATCCTCTATTCTTTCTGCGAATAAACTAACTTCTCATTTTCTGATCTTGCCTCCTCAAAACTTCTTTTCAGTTTCCTATAAAATTTGTGTTAAAAATTCATGAAATGCTAATATTTCTCTGGATCCAGTTTTATTCATTTGCTTACTCAAGTTTTTAAAGGAAATTGATGTACATAAAATTCACTCTTGTCTTGAATACCTGTCACCTGTCATACTTTTCATGCTTGCTACTTCTCTTTTCCTGGTGACTAATGTTCCTACCAGAGAATCCAACAAAATTAACAATTTTATGTATTTCTTATCTACCATCACAGATACTTAAAATTTGAAGCTTGTTTTAATAAAAAGAATTAGTAATAAAACCAAAGGAAAACTAGGCATTTTTAGGACAAGGCTCAAATCACAAAGACTTCAATTTTCTTCACAAAAAAGTATTCATATATTTGTGTGAGTGATCTATTCTCTTGTCCTGGCCTATTCTGTTTCCTCCCACTACAACCATCAGAAGACATTAAATAAAAAGCCAAGTAAGAGGTTTAAAATCAAGGAAAATTGAAACTATAAAATAAATAAGTATTGAGAATGGAGACTCTGACAAGAGGAATGAAAACACTTTCACATTTTGCTAGTGTGATTACCTAGACAACCTATCTGACCCCCAATATCAAGGTCTGATGATCAGTAGAGTTATTTAGTGCTCTCTTTCTAAAAATCCCATTTATAGTGTTTTATTACACATTACATGTATTTTCTATACCTTGTATAAATATGGCGTAGCCAGTTTTATAGCATACTTGATACTCTTCTTAAGTTAGTTCAAACTTGGTAATTATTAAGTAATCTTACAGCTATCCTTACAGAGAATGAATTACTCTCTTTGCCAAATTCACATAACACCAGATGTCAACCTCTACTGTTTTTTTTTTTTCAAATAGATTATAGGCATTTTCCATTATTATGTAGCTCATACAATGAAGGCTAAATCTGAGAAGTAGTAAATATTTAAAGACATACATTAGGAGCAAATAAAAGAACTGTATGAATCAAATGTAGGAAAAGGTGTGTGTGTGTGTGTGTGTGTGTGTGTGTGTGTGTGTGTGACAGAAACAGACATAGAGAAAGAGAGATAGACAGAGACATAAAGAGAAATAGAGAGACCATCAATGTACTCCCCCCTTTTTTTCCTATTTCTACACAATGTGGTACTCTCCCAAGCACAATTATTTGCAGATACCCTCATAAATACATGCAGAATTATGATTTCATAGTAATGTATGTGCTTCTCAATCCAATAGAATACAATTAAGACCCTTTATCACAGTTCTTCTTGTCAACTTGATACCTAAACAGATTTTTGTAGACTATAATAATCCACCCTTGACATCCCAAAACAGTATTACAATGTAAAAACATGCTGAGTTCATCTTTATAAGTTTTCATGGTCTTAACAATTTTTACAGTGTTCAAAAGTCTAATTTCAAAATCTCTTTTGAGGCAAAAGACTCAAGAACAAATTCTGTATTTCAAATAATGGCTAAGACTTAATATTCCCTGTATAAAAAGAAAAATGTTGGAAAAAAAAGTGGAGTGACAGAAACGGCATATAACCTAGAAGGTAAACAATAAACAATCTCTGTGGACTTTGCCTCCCCATGGAGTAACACCTGAGGTATCTATCCGGAGACTACAAAGAGATGCAGGCTTGCTTTTATAGAAAACTGGAAAAATATCTCCTTGCAATGAATTTTCAATATTTATTTATATACCTTAAAGCTGCTTCAAAGATATTAAAATTCTTTTCAACTTCTGGCATCTCTTTCAAGCCTTGTTTTATATATATATATATATATATATATATATATATATATATATATATATATATATATCCAATAGAAAGGCAAATAGATCACTTATAAAAATAACCACTTAAAAGTATTCTTCACTGTTTTCAAACATTTAGTAATGGAGAATTCTTGTCAATTAAACTGCTTAAATCAAATACTGCTATGTAGCCATTATAATTTTCAAAATGATCATTTTAATATGTCATGTATTTAAGAATTAACATTAAGTACATTTTAATAGGTAATAGTGTGGTCAGGAAATTAGATATTATAGGAGAGGCAGTAGAAAATATATTTCATGAAGAGAGGATCAAACTTACCTTTATAATGTTCAAGCTATTAGTGTCAGTCCACATAAGGACTTTGGCTGTGTAATATTGTTACTGATATTGATATTTTAAGACAACGTTTCTTTAAGGCATTCTTAAAATTTACTTTCATGCTTGATAATCATACCATATTAGTGTTTCATATTTCTCAATCCTTCTGTAGCTAATGAGGAAGGCACAAGGAATTTTTATATTGAGCTTATTTATTTATTTATTTATTTATTTTGGAGACAAGGTGTTGGCAGGAAGGAACCTGAGAATAATTGCATATATTAAAAGAAAAGAATAATGGCATCATATTTTCAAATTGAGTACTTGTCTGTAGCATTGCAAAGATATACAAAACCAAAATTTTTCACATTGTTTCATTTGTTTCTATTACATGATGCTCAACAACATTGCCTCTTTATCAGAGATTTCATGACTGGTTTTTCTTTCTTCATTTGTTTCAAGATTTCTATATCCAGTCTGCCTTCTTCTTATTGCAATGTCTTATGTACTTACAAATCCAGGAGACTGATCCTTTTGGAAGAGTTGAAACCTGTGAGTTTCCCATGAGGAGTCTATATCACAATGGTCACAAGTTACTGAAGATTAAGTTGAATTATTTTAGATGTGAAGCTGAGATCTCATTCTAATTGATTAGAGAGTGGTTATGAAATATTGCTTATAAAAATTGAATGTATTGGAATACTTTCAATTTTTATAAGCAAAGAACTGCGTTGAAAGACACATGTGATATGAGTCTAAGTACTGTGAAAAGGACCCAGCATCAAAGAATCAAAGCAGCTGTATAACTTATGGCAAAGAAATAATTTAAGTCATGTTATGGCACAGAAAACTGCTTGAACAGAAAAAAAAGGTTGACATCAACTGTGAGGCTAAATTTGCCAATAAATAAATAAATAATCAGTGAATCTGAGTTCAAAATTACTTGAATGATGGAATTTTGCAGAAGTACTCTGGCATCCAAACATCTGGATTTAGGCCACAACATCTAGACATTCTCCAACACACATCTAAGAGATAATGATGGAGTATAGCCATGAAACTTCCAAAGGAAGTAGCCTGAGAATAAGGAGAGCAACGGACAAGGGAATTCCTCTAGAGACCATAACAAGGACTCCTAAAGATATTACTCCTCCAAGTTTATTTTTTACAGAATTCAATTTTCACTCTGAATCATCATCAAACATTTCTTACTTTATATAACAGAAAACATGTCTCCATGATACACTTGTGTGGGGAAAATTGTGAGAAGTATTAAAGATGACCAGTTGTTCCTGCGATAACCTGTGTTCCCAGCATAGGCTGGCCACATGACACCAGAGCTACAGTGTTCTGTTTTTTTTGACAAAAATAATAAACTGGATATTAGATCTATCTTGTACTTTATAAATTACAAAATGGTAATAGTTGTGCTCAATTTATACCTGAGATAAAAGAGTGTTTTAAGTGAACAGAAAGGGGGAAGTGTTGTGGATGGGCCTGGAGCTGTTTATATTTTAATGCTAGTTCTGCTCTCCTGGGAGCAGCTGTGACTTGGAGTGAGTCAGTTACTTAGGTGACTTCTTGTGAACTGAACCAATCCCCTAATGAATACAGAAGCCAATCACTTGATGGTGGAGGAGGGACTTCCAGGTTGGATGAAGGGAGAGAGAAAGCAGGAGAGAGAGAGGGTCTTTTTTGTATGGGGCCATCATGGGGACAAGATGTAGATACTAGTGTCTCCAGGTTTATGTCATTGACCAGTGGAATTATGTGAAGATAGAGAAGCCCTTAATGCTGTAGAAATAGAAATGCTGGCTCCATTCTCTGGACCAATGTGAGTAAGAAGCTTGTGTGCTTCCCCTATACTCTCCTTTTTATATTCAAACAGCATGTGATTGCCAAGGGCAAACTTTGTTCTGTTGTGAAAGTGTAATACCCCATTCATTTCCTTTAAGGGTACACAGAAGTATGCACCATACCACTCATCATTAATCCAATGAGAAATATCAATATTAGTATTTATCTATGTACACAATAACAAAATTCCCACATTAACATTTAGCAGAAGTATTAAGAACACCTATTTAACATTCCAAGTATCTACTTAAAGCACAGATGTAAAATGATTCATTGGAAAGTTACTGTGGCTTTTCTATGCCTACTCTATTTATTGATTTATTGATTGATTGATATTTATTTATAATATTATTTATTTATTTGCTTATTTATATTTATTTACATATTTATTACAAGCTTCTTGCACTATAGCTGGGCAGGGATCATTTATTCTAAACTTATTCTAACAAGCATAGGTGTATTTACATTGTTTAAGCAGAGGTTACACATTGTGTTAAATGAGTTTATCCATTTAGTCTATAATATTGAATTTCATTGACTCAGTTATTCATAGTATTTATTTATTTATTGTTTAAAAATTAGCTAGATATGTTTTCCTTCAATACTGTCATCTGTAGCTGTGTTTTCTCTTCACTTGATTGAGATTCTGAGATTTAGAGATAATATTCAGTTTATTGACTCAACATACAACAATCAGAGTTTTCATTTGCTCTCTACTTTTGTAGATAGGGAAACCCCACGGAAGAGGGGGAGAAAAGATTATAGAAGTCAAATAATGGAGGACACCAGGAGACCATACCCCACCAAATCAACTACGCAGGGCTCAGACGGGCTCACAGAAATGGAAGCAGCAAGCACAGGACAGGCATAGGTCTGGAGGAGGTCCTCTCTGTATATGTTATGGCTGTCAACTTCATGTTTTGAGGGACTCCTAACAATGAAGCAAGTGTACCTCTGACTCTTTTGCCTGCTCTTAGGATACGTTTCCTCCTATTGAATAGCCTTGTCCAGCCTTAGCGTGAGGACTGTAGCCCTGTCTGGTTATATCTCATTTTGTCCTGATTGACTGTGGTCTCTTGGAAGCATTATCTCTTCTAAAGAGGGAACAAAATGGGGTTGCTCTTGGGAAGAGGAGAGGTGAGTGAAAGGGTGAAGTGGGAGGGGTGGAAAGTGTGGGTGGGTCATATGAGGGAAGAATCTATTTTCAGTAAATAAAAATATTTGTGCTCTTAACTGTTGACACATTTCTCCAGCCACTATCTTATTGATATTATAAATTTATTTTTGGAATGGCTAAGTGAACTAATTTTTATAATGATCTGTGAAGAGCATATTCAATTTTGAAAATAAAAATATAAAATTAAGGATTTAATACGCAGAGAGATGGGAGACTTTATCTAATCTTAAGAACCAAAGCCATAAAATGTCTGAGAGCAATTTAATATGTGAAA